>NC_056727.1:556746757-556974257 GCF_019279795.1 Protopterus annectens
GGAGTTTGGAAGTACAAAAGGTCTGCCCAGAAAGAGATCATCCAATTGTATCCACCAGTGAGTGTGTCACTTGCAAATAGGGGTGAGTTTTACTTGAAAGGACAGGGGCTGATGTAGAATAGACCACTGTGTAGCCAGAGTCCACTGGAGAACTCACATAAAGAAGTGTGCTAAGTAGTAGTAGCAGAATGGCAGCTGTCACTAATCTCAGAGCTTGAAGCATTAATCTTGCTGAGGGAGAAGAATGAGAGAGGAAAGCTTGAACCTGATTCTTGATAGAGATACTGTGATGGATAGGCAAGGATGCTAGTTGTGTATGTGTATTTAAAACTGCCCCAGGCTCTGAAATGGCACAAGTTTTGATTTGGTGAGATTTATCGCAATGCCCAAGGAGTTGGAAATCTGGAGTAAATAGTCCCTGGCATGCTGGAGTTGATGCTTGGATGAGGTGGTCAGAAGCCAGTCATCTAGATATGGAAACACCTGGAATCCCTTCAGTATTAAGTAAGCTGCAACTACTACCATGCATTTGGTAAATACCCTGGGGGATGTGGGGAGTCCAAAGGGCAGAGCTCTGAATTGGTAATGACTGGCTCCCAGCTGAAAGTGGAGATGTCTTCTGGATCATCTGTCTATTTTGATATGATAGTTCATGTGTGAAGATCTACTGAGCACATCCAATCATCCTTGTGTAGAAAAGGTAGAATGGACTGAACCATGACCATTCAGAACTTTGCTTTCTTTACAAACTGGTTCAATTTGTTTAGAACCAAAATGAATCCAAGGTCCATTGTTTTCTTTGGCACTAAAAAGAAGTGTGAATAAGTTCTGAATCCTACTTGGTCTGGTGGGACCTTCTGGATGATGCTTTTTTCTAGCAGCTTTTAAATTTCTTGTGCTGCGGCCTTCCTCTGACCAAGTGAAGCATCGGGAAGTTTCTTCCTTTGCTGATGAAGAAGAAGGGAAAATGGTATGAAACAGCCTCTAGATATTATACTTAGCACCCACAAATTTTTTGTGATGTTTGTCCAGGCATCTAGGTGCAAACAGAATTAACTACTGACTGCCTCCAGAGAAGGGCAGTCGGGCAGCACTTCAGGAAGGCTGATGGGGCCTACTCGAAAAAGAATCTCTAAAGCCCTGGTTTCACAGGTCTCCTCTGCCTCTGTGGCAACGTCTGCCATTAAAATTCCCCCTCTGCCTCTGGGGGAATTTTCCCCACACAAAATACTGGAATGGACCCAGAGATTTGCAGAACCACGCTTTTTTACCTCGTCTCTGGCTTCTAGAGAAGGTCCACTGAGAGGTAGAAAACGGATCCATCTTTTTCGCTGTGAGTAAGTGTCTTCTTTACTGATGGCCCGAACAATGAAGTGCCATCAAATTGGACATTAATAAAAGACATCTTAAAAGGCTTTGTAAAGTTGCATAGTCACATCCAGGCATGTCCTCTTATGGTGATGCCTGAACTGGCTGCTCATGAGGTACCTTCAGCTGTATGAGAGATTAACTTCATTGAAGTGTTTGATATGGATAAAACAGTGGCCAGTTGAGAGAATGTTCTCTTGAAATCCTCAGCACACACATACTCAGAGAGTATTTAAAATTTCTTTAGTCAAATCTCTCTGAAGTCTATTAAAATGCACCAGATAGTTAAGTGGCTGCATTGTGAAGGTAGCTGAGGCAAACACCCACTTTCCAAATCTGTCCAACACTCTAGACTCTTTACTGGGTGGATGGACAGTGGAGCTCTGATCTGCTAGCTGTTTTTAGTGGCTGCTGCCACCACCATAGCATCATCTGGGACTCCTTTGCTCCAGTGCGGTCTGTCTGCAGGTGGTGCCAAAAATTTGTCAGGGTGCTTGAGAATCGGCTCAACAATATCCAGTTCCTTCCATGCTCAGTGTGAAACCAGGTAAATGAGTTCAACTGCTGGGGGGGGCTGATCCAAGACATTGATGGATGAGAACAAAAGACCTCCAAGGACACTGATTCTTCAGGAGGAGGAGGAGGAGTCTGGGATGGCCAACCACCTTTCTGCTTCAGGATCTCTATATCTAAAGAAGATGTCATGCAGTGGTGATCTGCAGGATCCTTCATCAAAATCTCTCTCTTCAGGTCTCCTTTTACACATCCTCTTCCTGGGAACCTCTTCCATGGGATGTTTTGGAGTGGTGTCAGAAGAGGGGGAGAAGCTCCTCTACTGGAACTGTCTGGAGGCCTGTTGGAACTGGCTGTCCCTGTGGAATAGGCCGGACTGACTCAGAGCTCAGACCCAATAGAAGTAAAAGAGTAGGATCTGGAGAAACAAAAAAAAAAGGACTGTTCTCTCTGGAGAGGAAAAGCCCTTTCTACCACCTTAAATGCCAAGGGCCCAGGAGAAGCCATGACCCATCACCTCAGTGCTTAAGTTTCCAAGGAAAGTAGATCACAGACAAACCTGGATCCGAGCCTCAAGGATAGAACTGGACCTGAACTGTCTAGGGCTAAAGCTCCCTCCAATGGGGAGGGCATGGATGGATCTGACAAAACCAGAGCCAGAGCCAAACCCACCACCATGGATCTGATGCCAACACTTCGACTCCAAGACCCGTTCTGATCCAAGGGTTTTGGAGCAGAATCCATCAGGGAAGCAGTTGGAGTGGAGGATGAAACTTTCCTCAGATCTGATGCATGCTGAGCCTCTAGGAGATTTAGGATCCTGGGGCTCCAAAACCACTGGTCAGATCAGAGAAGGAGAAAGAATGGACTTAGAATGCACATTCATGGATCCAGTAGGGGATGGCGCTTGGCAGGACCACAATCTGGAACTGAGCCCTGAGAAACCTTCGCATCATCCTATCCACATCTGTCTCTGATAAACTTCTGGAGGACCTAGAAGATGCAATGGAATGGAGGCTGGAATGTTTCTTAGGAGTTTGAAACAATTGTGCAGGCAGGGAGGGTGAAATGGGCTTTAATACAAACTCAGGAGTTCTGCTCCTGTAAGACGTATTTGGCCTCAGATCCAAAGGCTTAGTATCCAAAGAAGACGACACTGGAGACAAGGAGATAACTATAAGAGCCAAAGCCTTCAGATTCGAAGAAGGCTTCGGATCCAATGGTAGGCTAAGACCTCTCAGATCCAAGGGTGTCGGATCCATAATTTTTCTGACTTTTTCTCTAGGCTCTGAAGAAGACCAGGGGGACTTCAGCAGAGACCTTTTCTTGGTCTCCTTTCAAAATAAGCTTATTACACTTGTCAGCCAAAGTTCTTGGGTTAAGTAGAGTATACTGTACAGGCTGTATTTAGGTGGTCAGGACCAAGGCAATAAACGCACTCCTTGTGGCCATCTGAGTTTGGGATCTTATGTCCACAAGAACTGCATTTCTTAAAACCTGTTAGTTTGTCTGACATAGTTACGTAAAAGGAGACCCAACCTTATAAAGCCAATCACAAAAAAGATAAACAACAACTTTTTAGAAAGTTAGTTGAAAAAGAATTTACCACTAATGGTAATAATTATAAATAACCTAGAAAGTGAAAGATAAGAAGCAATTACCATAAAGGAAGGGTAAATTTACCAACTATGGCATGTAAATTAGAGACCTCTTAACTAGGTAAATGGAAAATAATGCACCAGCAATGGTATGAAAGCCTCTTTAGTAGAAAAAGTTAACAGGAGGGTCGAAAAAATCCCTAATGCCAGTGACAGCTTAGAGGGACATTGTAAGAAAAAAGAAGTTTTAAAGTTTAAGGAAACACTGCATAAATTTAGTACCCAATAATAAGAAAAAATGCTTACAAATGCTAAGGGTGGAAGCTACGTCTAACCATGATAGTGGCAAATGAGATATGAGGTAATGGGGATGGAGTGGGGCATTATGGGTAGAAGGAGGAGCTCGAGAGTTGGATCTGAAGTCTGTAGTATGCAGTTGAATTGGAGCTGAGGATCGGATCTGAACCCCATTAGTGAGGAAGAATGAAAAGGACAACAGCAGAATCTACTCTGCATTGTTTTATACTGATTTAGATGAATGCTGTTATTGTACTTCAGAATTAGTGAACCTGTGGCAAACTATTTATCTAAGTGAAAGTATTGAACCCATACAATAAATATACATACAGTAGCATATTATAATACATTAGACTGCAGCAGCAATTGCGTAATTTAGAATACTATAATTTTATACTTGCATACACATTGATATTGTTAATAAAGAGACAGACAACACAGTCAAGACTTAACACCTACTTACAGTAATACATTTATTATACTGAAGACAGCATTGTAGTCATTTCCCTTTTCCCATTTTTACATGGGATTGGCACGTCAAATCAATATTGTCAATGTGTACAAATTACCTAGAACCAAAGTTTACACAGATGAGTGGCTAAACACATCAAGTAACCTTATGAAGAACAGTCTACATCTGTAAACATTTTAGGAAATTACAGAAAGGCATAGTAAGGAAGCATACTTCTTATTTCTGCTGTTCCCATTAGGGGTCACCACAGCAGATCATCCATTTCCATTTCTTCCTGTCCTCTGCATCTTGCTCTGTCACACCAACCACCTGCATGTCCTCTCTCACCACATCCATAAACCTTATCTTAGGCCTTCCTCTTTTCCTCTTACCTGGCAGCTCCATCCTTACTATCCTTTTCTCAATATACCCAGCATCCCTCCTCAACACATGTCCAAACCAATGCAATCTCACCTTTTTGGCTTTGTCTCCAAACCATCCAACCTGAGATGACCCTCTAATATACTGATTCCTAATCCTTTCCATCCTCATCACACTCACTGCAAATCTTAACATCTTTAACGCTGCTACCTCCAGCTCTGACTCCTGCCTTTTTGTCAAAGCCACCATCTCCAACCCATATAACATAACTGGTCTAAATACCCTCTTCCCTTTCATTCTTACTGGTACCATCTGTCACAAATCACTCTTGACACACTTCTCCATCCACTCCACCCTGCCTGTACTCTCTTCTTCACCTCTCTTCTACACTCACCATTACTCTGAACTGTTAATGCCAAGTATTTAAACTCAGCTACCTTTGCCAACTCTGCTCCCTGCATCCTCACCATTCCTTTATCCTCCCTCTCATTCACCCACGTATTCTGTCTTAGTCCTGCTGACCTTCATTCATCTCCTCTAGAGCACATCTCCACCTCTAGGGTCTTCTGAACCTGTTCTCTACTCTCACTACAGATCACAATGTCATCCGCAAACATCATAGTCCACGGGCACTCCTGTCTAATCTTGTCCGTCAAACTGTCCATCACCATTACAAATAAGAAAGGGCTGTGTAACCCCACCTCCACCTTAAACTCGTCACTCCTACCACAGACCTCATCACTGTCACACTACCCTCATACATATCCTGTACCACTCTTACATACTTCTCGGCCACTCCCGACTTCCTCATATAGTATCACAACTCCTCTCTAGGCACCCTGTCATATGCTTTCTCCAAGTCCACAAAGACATAGTGCAACTCCTTCTGACCTTCTCTATAGCTCTCCATCAACACTCTCAGAGCAAACATCACATCTGTAGTACTCTTTCCTGGCATGAAATTGTACTGCTGCTCGCTAATCATCACCTCCCTTCTTAACCTAGCTTCAACTACTCTTTCCCATAACTTCATGTTGTGACTGATCAGTTTGATTCTTCTGTAGTTACT
Source organism: Protopterus annectens (assembly GCF_019279795.1). Classification (NCBI taxonomy): domain Eukaryota; kingdom Metazoa; phylum Chordata; order Ceratodontiformes; family Protopteridae; genus Protopterus; species Protopterus annectens. Next base: position 556,752,435 of record NC_056727.1, read on the forward strand.
ACAGCTCTGCACATCACCCTTATTCTTAAAATCGGTACCAAAATACTTCTCCACTCCTCAGGCATCCTCTCACTTTCCAAGATTTCATTAAACAAGCTGGTTAAAATCTCCACTGCCATCTCTCCTAAACATCTCCATGCTTCCACAGGTATGTCATCTGGACCAACAGCCTTTCCATTCTTCGTCATCTTCATAGCAGTCCTTACTTCCTCCTTGCTAATCCGTTGCACTTCCTGATTCACTATCCCCACATCATCCAACATTCTTTGTCTCTCATTCTCTTCATTTATCAGCCTCTCAAAGTACTCTTTCCATTTGCTTAACACACTCTCTTTGCTCGTTAAGTATGTTTCCCTCATTATCCTTTATCACCTTTACCTGCTGCACATCTTTCCTAGCTTGGACCCTCTGTCTAGCCAATTGGTACAGGTACTTTTCTCCCTCCTTAGTGTCCAACCTTTCATACAACTCTCCATACACCATATCCTTAACCTTCACCACCTCTCTCTTCTCACCATATGCCTCATCTGCTTATACTCCTGTCTACTTTCTTCATCTCTCTGACAATCCCATTTTTTCTTTGCCAACCTCTTTCTCTGTATAGTCTCCTGTACTTCCTCGTTCCACCAACAGGTCTCATTGTTCTACTTTCTCTGTCCGGATTTCACACCAAGCACCTTTCTAGCTGTTTCCCTTACCAGTTCTGCTGTAGTTACCAGTTATTCGGTAACTCTTCACTGCCACCGAGTGCCTGTCTTAACTCTTCCTTGACCTCCACCTCACAATCACCCTTTTTCAACTTCATAATAAGGAAGCATACTAAACTGAAAAATGCATAGCTATATGCATTTACATTGCAATGAAAAAGTATTTGCCCCCTTCCTGATTTCTTATTTTTTTGCATGTCACACTTAAATGTTTCAGATCATCAAATAAATTTAAATATTAGACTAAGATAACCCAAGTAAACACAAAATGCAGTTTTTAAGTGATGATATTATTTATTAAGTAAAAAATACTATCCAAACCTACATGGTCCTATGTGAAAAAGTAATTACCACCTTTTTAAATCATGAAGTAACTGTGGTTAATCACATTTTTGTGAAAGCTGAGTTTAATTTCACTAGCCACACCCAGACATGATTACTGTCAAACCTGTTGAATCAAGAGATCACTTGAATAGAACCCATCAGACAAAGTGGGGCAGGCCAAAAGATCCCAAAAAGGAAGACATCGTGCCACGATCTAAAGAAATTCCGGAACATATGACAAACAAAGTAATTGACATCTATCAGTCTGGAAAAGGTTACAAAGGCTCATAGCTGATCCTTGATGTAATCCCACCTCAGTCTTAAAGCTTTGGGACTCCAGCGATCCACGGTGAGAGCCATTATCCACAAATGGAGAAAACATGGAACAGTGGTGAACCTTCCCAGGAGTAGCCAGCCTACAAAAATTACCAGAAGAGCACGACGACAACTCAACCAAGAGGTCACAAAAGAACCTAGAACAACATCTAGAGAACTGCAGGCCTCACTTGCCTCAGTCAAGGTCAGTGTTCATGACTCAACCATAAGAGAGAGACTGGGCAAAAATGGCATGCATGGCAGAGCTCCAAGGTGAAAACCACTGCTGACCAAAAAGAACATAAAGGCTCATCTCACTTTTGCCAAAAAACATCTTGATGATTTCCAGGACTTTTGGGAAAATATTACGTGGACTGATGAAACAAAAGTTGAACTTTTTGGGAGGTGTGTGTCCCGTTACATTTGGCATAAAAGTAACACAGCACTTCAGAAAAAAAACATCATGCCAACAGTCAAACATGATGGTGGTAATGTGATGGTCTGGGTTTGCTTTGCTGCTTCTGGACCTGGACGACTTGCTGTGATTGATGGAACCATGAATTCTGCTCTCTACCAAAAAAAGTCTGAAGGAGAATGTCCAGCTATCAGTTCATGACCTCAAGCTGAAGCGCACTTGGGTTCTGCAGCAGGACAATGATCCAAAACAAACCAGCAAGTCCACCTCTGAATGGCTTAAAAAAAACAAAATGAAGGTTTTGGAGTGGCCTAGTCAAAGTCCGGACTTGAATCCAATTGAAATGCTGTGGCATGAGCTTAAAAAGGCGGTTCATGCTTGGAAACCCACCAATATAGCTGAATTAAAACAATTCTGCAAAGAAGAGTGGGTCAAAATTCTTGAACAGCGATGTGAAAGACTCATTGCCAGTTATCGCATATGCTTGATTGCAGTTGTTGCTGCTAAGGGTGGCACCAGTTACTAGGTTTAGGGGCAATTACTTTTTCACAAAGGGCCATGTAGGTTTGGATAGTTTTTTCCTTAATAAATAAAATCATCACTTAAAAAATGGATTTTGTGTTTACTTGGATTTTTTTTTGTCTAATATTTAAATTTATAAAACTTAACAAAACAATAAACTTCAGAACTCAAAAAGTAAGGTCAGAACGAACTTTCCACTGCCAAGCAATAACCACTTAGAAATTATTTAATGTCTGTGAACTTCATCAGAAAGTACAAAATCACGTGAAACATTCATTTAAATAACAATGTGATAACAACCACATGGTCTTTTACACCAATAAAAAAACTGATGCATTGACAGCTGTTATATACAACAACAAACCATTTGATAAGAACGGTGTATCCAATATTTTTCTTGTTTAAAATAAATACATAATGCACTAATAATGAGTGTGTCTATTAAATATTTACTACTTTTATAAACAAATAGTTTAACTAAGCATACAAATACTTGTATCAAAACTAATATAAAACTTTAAAATGAAATAAACTGAAAAAGTAAGTTCTAGAATAAAGCCCTAAAATAAAGCTCTAACATAGAGCTTTATAACCTTTGTGCTTGCAAAAAACATTTAATATTAATGGATTCGTTCAATCCAGGTGTGGCATCTGCTCTAAGCATGACCTGCCAAAAGGCTTCTCTACATTCCAATAAAACCTTATAGTTACCAGTAAACAAGTCGTCATTAACCTTTTCTAAAACTGAAAAAGTAAACTTTTTAAATAAAGGACAGTTTTGAGCATGTTTGGCTAGTGCGTTGTTGAAATCCTTATTTTTTATAGCTAACAAGTGTTCATAAATTCTCTTATTTAATGTTCTTATAGTTTTTCCTATATAGAAATGTTCACATGAATTGCACTGTGCAACATAAACAACATTTTTGGTCTTGCATGTGTAGTGATCTTTACTGTGAAACTCTTTCTTAATATGACTAAAGAAAACCGAACTAGTTCCAGAAATGTACCTATACTGTTTACAACTATTACATGCAAAGGTGCCTGAAACTAGTCTGTTCTTTAAATTTGTGCACCTGTAGCCATATTCTAAAATACTTTTTAGATTGACAGCTTTTTTGTAAGTAAAAATAGGAAATCTACCTATTATGTCACTTAAATCTTGGTTTCCCAAGATAATTTTCCAATTTTCTGTCATAATCTTTCTGATAGAATCCATTTCATTACTTATGGGAACTGGAAAAGCTAGTCTAAAAGTTTTAATGTTGTCAACCTTAATCTCACTATTACCAATGGTGTTAGATCTAAATAGTATGGGAATAGCTTTGGTTTCTCTTAACAAACAAACTTCTTTGATTATACATTCCAGCCATAATTTCCTGTATCCCCTGTCAATAAAGAAACCAGTCAATTTACTAACCTCTTGTAAAAATGTTTCATTATGAGTAGTTAAACGACTTAGCCTTATAAACTGCTCACGTTTCATAAAACGTGGATGTAAACTATCATAGTGGAGGTACTGATTGGTGAAACTAGACTTTCTAAAAATCTGACTCTCAAAGTGTTTTTGCTCTTTGTTATAACTAATGTGTATGTCTAAAAAATCTAATGTTTCACCATACTGTCCTATAGTAAACTTCAAAAAGTCTGTTGACTTGTTTAAATCATTTACAAACTTAACAAATGACTCCTGGTCACCAGTCCATAAAATAAACAAATCGTCAATGTATCTTCTGTAAAACAAAATGTGTTTAGATGAAACGTGTTTATGTAAAACATTTAACTCCCAAGTAGCCATGACTAAATTAGCGAAACTGGGAGCTACCCTAGATCCCATGGCAACACCAGAAACTTGCTTGTACTTAGTGCCTTCAAACAGAAAAAAGTTGTTGTCCAATATTAACTCAATTAAAACACAAATAGTGTTAATCAAGGTGTTATTCATGTCTGTATACTTACTCAAATATTCTCTGGTCATCTCTACACCTTTACAGTGATCTATACATGTATAAAGTGATGTTACGTCTAATGATGCAAAGTGAAAATCCAAACCCTGAACTTGTACATCACTTAATAATTCTAAGAGATGCCATGAATCTCTGAGATAAAATCTCATTTTTTGCACAATAGGATTTAGGATGTGATCCAACCAAATAGACATAGGTTCTGTTTTCGAATAACCTGCTGAAATAATTGGTCTAAATGGTAGGGTGTCACTAAACTTGTGCAATTTCGGTATACCAAACAAACAAGCTAGTTTTGGGAACTCAACAAACAAAAATTCATAGTCTGTGTAAGTAATGTTTCCTTGACTTAATAAATCAAATAAAATTGTATCTAGTTTTGTGAAACTTCTTATAATGTCCAAATTTGTAACTGATTTGTAATTGTTTTCATCGTCTAACATTTGTTTAATGGCTGCAATATAATCTTTAGTCTCCATAATTACTAAAGTGCCACCTTTGTCAGATCGCATAACCCTTAGATCCTTATTCTGACTTAAAAACTCTAAGGCTTCCTGCTCTGAAACAGACAAATTTGAACTAGGATGTTGAAAAAATGTCAACTTCCTAAACTCTTGTTCACAAATTTTACTATATACTTGTAACGTTTTGTTGAGTAAAGGGTTAAATGTACTTTTTTTACAACACTCTTTGTTGTGTACTGATTTGTCATCAATACCATCAAAAATAAACTTCAAATTTAACTTGCGCAAATACAACTTGAAATCTATAATCAATTTAGAAACATTGACTTTGTTGGAAGGAATGAAAGAAAGTCCTTTCTTTAACAAAGGGATGACATCAATAGGCAAAGTACTCTTGGTCAAATTACAAATATTAATACCAAAGTTCAGTTCCGTTTCTTGTTCCTGCCCTTTCCCTTGCTCCGAGTCTGAACTTTGCCTGACCACCTTACCAAAAAAGGACTAGCCTTATCATTAGAAGATAAAACGTGAGCATAAGAAGTACTACTTTGTGTTTGAGAATCTGAAATACTGTTCGCCCCAATGTCAACACATTTGACACTGTCACAAGAAATCTGATTACCTTCAACATTGTTCTTATTGTTGTTGTGTCCTTGCGCTGCTACCACAGTTTTATTCACATTCTGCACAACTTTGTTGGAATTTTTAGGTTGTTTAACAATGTAGGCAGCGTTAGATTTATAAGCTGCCAAGTCTCTTGTTAGTTTCTTACGTTTTCTTTCTATGACAGATGCCCTGTGTCTATCAAGCTTGGCGTTAATACTGAAATACGTCGTTGAAAAATCTTTGAAAACAGTGGATGCTCTGATTTTAGCGTCTAAAGCTTCAGCTTGTAGCTTTAAACTAGCTAATTCAAACTGGTAATGTTCTAACAGCGCCTTCATGTGTGCCAAACCAGCGCTGTTAAATATTTCTACAAGTTTTGTATAGAGAGCGTCTCCAAAACTTACACAGTTTGGAAACTTGTAAGTTCTTAACCCGAAGGGCACACACTTCAGGTTAATATTTTCTTGTAAATACAAAATTTCCAACTGCAGTGAAACACATTTAAAACAAACTTTCTCCAAAAACAGACCGATTCATCATTAACAGTGTCACTTACTTGTGCTTCGTTATTTTCGGTAGAGAACCGAGAGAAAGGATTTTCCATGGCCTTAAATGTCTGCTCGGTTACCTTTTCATTATTAGTAACCACCATTAACTACTTCATTGATAGCAGTTAACTTTCTGATGAAGTTCACAGACATTAAAGGTGGACGAAACGCGTAATTTCTAAGTGGTTAATATTTAAATTTGTTTGATGATCTGAAACATTTAACTGTGACAAACATGCAAAAAAATAAGACATCAGGAAGGGGGCAAATACTTTTCCATTGCACAATATATGTGTCTATCGGAGTAAAGATACTTTATTGGATAAGAATCTCAGTGAAACTCACCTCAATGATACTCCAAACCAAGTGCTGCTATGGGTCATACTGTGGTGGGGTGAGTCCTACTTTTTCTATACACCACATTGAGGAAGTGGGACTTGCTGGGATGTGAGGGGTGTGTGTGTGTGTGTGTGTGTGTGTGTGTGTGTGTGTATGCATCTGTGCATGAGCATGTATAAATATGTGTATATATTCAGCTTTATATTAGTCACCCACACAGATGCACAATGGCAAGTAGCACTGTCACCTCACTGCAAGAGGTTCTACACTTATTCTCAGCTGGGGTGCCTTCTCTGTGGAGTCTGTGTCCACACTATGTCCATATGTGTTTTTTTTTTATCCAAAAACTATTTGATTTTGAACTTACAGATAACATAATAATAAAAATTATTACAGTCAAAGTATATGAGTAGAAAATACAGGGTTAAAGCTGTAGATCAAACAATAAAAGCTATATTACACTTATTTACAACAGTGTCATTCAACCAGATAACTCAGGTAATCAAGTATAAATGTGCTTCAAAACAAGTGACAGAAAATGTGCGCAGATTAACATCCAATTTAAAACGAACTAGAAAGGGGATAGAAACAATGGTAATTACTGGAAAGATATAAAGTTAAATAATTTTTCACAAAACTTCAGGAGATAGGGTTGTTTTTGTTTACTATTAGACAACACAATTTTACTGGCTAGCAAGCGCTTGGGAGCCATTTGTTTGAAACCCTCCCATGTAATTGCAAGTCTGTCCATCCATTTGGATGCAATGAAAAGTTTCATTGATAGGAAGAGAGTAATTAGAGTATGAGTTTGATTTGCTGATATATCTGGAGGAGGAATATGGAGTAATGTAAACTCCCATGACAGGGTGGATTTTTCAAAACCCATCTTTTAGAGTTGGATCATTAGGGAATTCCACAGTTTATAAACACATTTTCAACTCCAAAAGAGTTGGAGTAAGTCCACTTTTTGGAGTTCACAATAAGGACAAACTGGTAGGATGGAAGGGTTATATTTATGTAAAACCATGGGAGTAAAATAAGCATCGTTAATGATCATAAGTTGTGTGTACATCAATTTTTTTCAGAGGGAGTATCTTAGAAATTAATTGATTGACTGTTTTAATTGTTGTTCAGAGATCGAGGGGTTCTTTTTAAGCCAGCAATTTGAGAATACAGTACTGTTTTGATATTTAACAGCACTTATCAATCTATATTTATTTGATATCATTTTTCCCTTGATAACATTACTTTCCAAAGGGAGTTGCAGGTCTCTATGTCCCCATCTGTTATACTACCATTAGAGCGGCATCGATAGCATAACTCTTTAATCTGCCTTAGGATAATTGTATAACTTTTAGGTAATTTAAGATGAGCTCTTATTTCTGTGATGGTACATTCACAAAAGGGCAGGAAGTCTAGAATTCATTTATTTTTTTAACACTAGGAAGTTACTTAAATTAAGCATCAAGTTATTAAGTCTTAAATTTGGGTTAAAGTGTAAGGGTTGTAAAGTCTCCATAGCTGCAGATAAATTTAATGATGCAAAGAGTTTCTGTAGGTTAGTTATAAAACATTTTATTGAGCTGATAATCTGAGAAATTAACAATTCCTTTTTATGAAGAAAAGGAAGTGCTTTTGGATTAAAGTTCAGTGATTTTAAATATTTATAATATAGGTTTATCCATACAGATGCCCAAGTGTTATTTTTCGGATCATGTTCATTGATTTTTAATATTCTGCTATTATTAATGATATCAAAATATAACCTGAAATCTGGCAGCTTAGTCCCCCATTTAGTTTCGGTTGTATTAAATATTAAATTATGGTATGATATCCTTACAGACTTAGGAGACCATATAAATTTAGCAAGAATGTGTGCAACCTTTTAAAAAAAATCTGTTGCACACTATCACTTGAGAGGTCCTGCATATGGGTTTTTTTGGTAATTTTGTTTCCTCCAAATTCCCAGAGAGAGACAGCAGGCTGATTAGTGCCATGGATCTGCAATTTCTGAGTGAGTACGCTTCAAAGCCTTATGTTCATTAGCTGCTGGGATAAACTCCGGCACCCCCTAACCCTGAAAAGGAAGTGAGTTACAGGAAAATGGATGGATGTTCAGGTTTTTTGTGCGTGTGTAATGGTGTATGTGTGTATACACTTAAATGTATGTACACATATTCTAGAAAATTTAAAAACTTTTCACAGAGTACAAAATGTCGAGTGTCATGGGGCTTACTCATTGCTTAGGATTGGTTCACAAATATGGTCTGCACAGAGTAGTGGTGATAGACAGAAAATGAAAAGGAAACCAATGTCTGTACGATTCCAAAACAGCAGAGTAATGGGTCCCAAACATCATTCCACAGGTGTCAACTGTATTGTAGTGCAGTTATGCAAATAAACACACTGTGATCTTGCCATTCCTATAAAAGACTGTGCAGTTCAGAGCCATTTGACTTCATAGTCAATAAATCTGTGAATCACATGCAACATTACTACTCCATGAAGTAGCTTTACTATCATGAATCAGGAAAACTTACAACTGTGCATATGATGTTGATAATCACACAACCTACACCACACACCAGATGGTCAGAAAGTGCTAATGTTGTGTATGACTACAATATACTTTGCTTAACACTCACAGGCAAGTAAACCTAGATCATATGGTTGCACAAAACTTTTACAGATACATTATGATATGGATGCAAACAATGCATATGGCCACCCAATGTCATCAAAAAACAAGATAATGCCAACAGTCAGAATTTTAGTCACAAGCACTTTTTAGAGTTTGTTAGAGACAACACCAACATTTCAAAATTGCTCAGTGAAGAAACCTTGAATCTCTTTCTGGAATACATAGTGGACTGCGTAGAGAGAGATATCCACATGACCTGAAATATTTCAATATTACATCTGTAATAAGAGGTTTCTCCCACACAACAGGTGTATTCAGAAGACTGCACACATGCAGCAATAGGCACACCTAGCACAGTGATGCTGCAGCAACTTACAACAGTACTGATTCCACTGAATTTCCAAGCAATTGCTATGTGGCCATCATGGCCAGTAATGAAGGTCTGCTGCAGGGAGCATCCAAGCAGTATGCATGACACCAGTACCTGGTAAACTTATTCCTGTTAATACTACAGTTATTACCTTTGTCTAGGATGTTTACATTGGCATCTGTTTTATGGGAGACATTGTAGGACAGGTGCAAGATAAGCATGCCAGACAGTTCTTACATAGCACAGATATGATTCTTTCAAACATGCGTGTGTATGTGTGCATGCTTCTATTAAAGCACCTGAAAGACCAGTTTGGGTAAGCACTAGTGCAAAGGATGTTGCATCAGTACTTTTGCCAACACCTGCAGAAATGGACTGGTTTGTGATGGTCTGCTTACCTCGGGCCAGGGGAGCTTCCTATAAGCATGTCAACACCAAGCTGTATGGTATCCACATCAAGGGATCCTTTTCCAATGGCTGTAAGGCTGTGGGTGAATGCCTACCACAGAGTATGGCTGACCTCACCAATATACTTGGAGATGTAGGGTAACATGCCTGGGGTCAGGAGGATAGGCCACTGTATGGTCACCACATCCGAGGGCATATGTACAGTGTCCACATTCTCAGCATCACTGGCAGAAAAATGTCATAACAGTAGCAACACAGACATACCATGTAGTTTATGGCCTATACACAATGTAACAAATATATGTCTATGCATCTAGACTAGCATCTCCTCATGTCATCTTTTCCCCACTTGTGTATGTTTCTCCATAGCACATTCACATTTAGTCAATATGTGTCATGTTGATTGTTAGGCGGGCATCCTCTCTCTTGAATAATTGCCATACATTCTGAAAGTTAAATCCCCATTAGCAACAATAGCTGGCACATCATAAATCACAGCAGGTCATTATGCTCAGCCAGTGTCTCAAAGCAAAAGTTTATGGAGACTATACATGTTGATTACATATACTGACAAGAATTGGGCACATGTATCTGTGCTGCCTATCATGGGAACACTAGTCATAACACCGGTGTAATATGGCTGTGTACATAAAGTCTCTGCCCTGTTGCGGCCACTTGTGTCACATACTGAATCACAGCTGTGGCAACACTGGCCTCACCTGCACTCGACACACATATGGTGTCAGCCGCAGAATATCTGCCACCCATATCTAGAGACAACTGTACAAGGACACCCTGTGGCATTATAGCTTCAGCCAGATACAAAGCAAAGGTGTCACATATTTCATTACCAAATACCCAATGTAAATAATGCAGATACTCAGGTTAGGATCTCCCTAAACTTTATTTTTACTTATCCTTTGTTAACTGGGTTAGTCCCACTAGGCTAGTAGCCTCATTTTAGGGGAGACCAGAGGTGGTATTTAAACTGCTAGGGGAAATTTGGCCAGCGCATCGGGGAACTTCCTCTACTCTTTTTGATAAGTGCCATAGGATCTTTTACATCTACCTGAGCTACCACCAACTCAGGCAGATCGAGCCTTGGTTTAATGTCTCATCCAAAAGATGCTTTTGCTGAAATGGAAAGTACAGTTTTGTACCTACCATAAATGTAGATGTTCGAAGATCCACATTGCTGCAGTCCTAACACTTGGGTAGTCCGCTGTCCCAGTCGGCCCGAATACCAAAGTATACGGTCAAGGCGCATTAGTCTGACGTCAGGACGTCAGGGTACAAATGCGCATGACCGACGTCATATCCTCAGTCTTTTCTTGCCCCAGATGTCAGAAGACCCTAAAAAGATAAGGCCTAAACCAAAAAACACCAAACACTCCTGCACCAAATATATATATATATACAATATATACAAATTTACAAGAGTATAACCCCACCCCCACAACCACCCCTAAACACAGAGGGGAAGGAGGGAACTGCAGCAATGTGGATCTTGAACATCTACATTTATGGTAGGTACAAAACTGTACTATGTTCTTCATACCACATTGCTGCAGTCCTAACACTTGGGTAGAATCCCAAAGCAGAGGTAAGGGAGGCTGGCAAATCATAAAGAAGCAGGAGCTGACAACATGCCCTGCAAAATAGCCGTGGCAAAACCAGCCCTAGATTTAGAGTAGAGAGGAAGGTGGTAATGCTTAGAGAAAGTATGCACTGAACTCCAAGTAGCTGCCTCCAAAATATCCTTAGTTGCCACCCCTTAGAAATGCTGTTGAAGTGGCAGTAGCCCTAGTGGAATGAGGCCTAATCCCAGCTGGAATCTCCTTGCCATGATGGGAATAACAAAAGCAATGCAAAACCCAATCCACTTAGAAATAGTTTGTTTTGACACAGGCTTGCCCTGAGAACTCAAAGCAAAAGAAACAAACAACTGCTGAGACTGCCTAAAATCCTTAGTCCTGCTTAAATAATAACGCAACTGCCTGTGTACATCTAAAGTGTGCAAAATCTTTTCCCCTTATTTTGGGGATCTGCATAAAAAGTAGGCAAATGAATAGTTTGGTTCAAAGCCACACTAGAAACCACCTTAGGCATAAAGGAAGGATTAGTACGTAATGATACCCTATCCTTATGGAAAATCAAAAAGGCTCAACCGCCATAAGGGCCTGCAATTCAGAAACCCTTCTTGCAGAAGTAATGGCCAACAAAAAGCAGTCTTCCATGACAAATATTTCAACTCAGCAGTGGCAGGCTCAAAAGGTTGTAGAGTAAGTTTCTCCAACACAAAATTGAGATCCCAAGCAGGAGTAGGAGCTCTAATGGGGGTCTTATATTCTTTGCCCTCTAAGAAATTGCTTGAACAAAGGATGAGAAAACAATGGTGGGTCACAATCATAGTGAGCTGAAATTGCTGCAGCATGAATCTTAATGGAAGAGAAAGACAAACCTTTGTCCAATAACTCAGTCAGATATTGAAGAGCCACACTCAAATTAGGCTCAGAAACCTCCAAATTCTTTGCTGCACTCCAAAATAAAAATCTCTTCCATTTTTCTGCGTACACTTTCCTTGTACTAGGTCTTCTGGCTTCCATAATCACATTCAAAACTTGTTGAGGAAGTTGAGACCTGCTGTGCTTCAAAACAGAATGTGCCAGGCTGTTAGATGAAGAGAGTGAAGCTTGACATTGAGTAGATGACCGTCCCTCTGAGACAATAGGTGTGGAATCAAAGGTAAAGGCCATGGAGGCTTCCTTACCAGACTCCTCAGTAATGGGTACCAGTGTTGCCGAGGCCAATCTGGAGCTATTAAAATCATCCTTGGCTTGTCTTGTCTGACCTTTAGGAGTACCTTTGGGAGAAGAGGCAGAGGTGGAAAGGCATACACATGAAGATTTGTCCAACTGAAAGAAAGAGCATCCACTTTCCAAGCTGTGTGATGAAACCTTTTGTGCAAAACTTTGGCAGCTGGTGGTTTAGTGGAGAAGCGAACAGATCTATGTCTGGAGTTCCCCATGACACTGTCAATTTCAAATACATGAAGATCCAGTTTCCACCGTGGGGATCCATGATTTGTCTGCTTAACACATCTGCTAAGGAGTTCTGTGCTCCCGGCAGAAACCTTGCCTGAAGAGTTAGTTGCAAGCTGAGCGCAGTCTCCCATAAAATCATTGCTTGCCTGCATAGAGGGTAAGAATGTGTTCCCCTTGTTTGTTGATGTACCACATGACAGTTGTGTTGTCTGTTAGAATCAACACCTGCCTTGGAAGAAGTAACTCCTTGAAAGCCATTAATGCAAACTGGACTGCTAACATCTCCTTCATGTTGATATGTAGATGCTGTAGTCTGGCAGGCCACTTGTCTTGTATCCACTTTCCATTCAGATGAGCTCCCCAAGCTAAGTCTGAGGCATCTGTCGTTAGAATCTGACTCGCCTCTGGCCGGGTCACAGAGAGTCCCTTGTTTAGGTGACATTCCTGAGCCCACCACAAAAATTCCTTTTGAATGCAAGGTATTATTTGAATGACAGTGTCCAAATCCTGGCAGTGCTGTGTCCATACATTTTGAGATACCATTGCAGCTTCCTCATATGCAGTTTGGCATTGGGAAGCACCAGAATACAAGATGCCATGAACCCTAAGGCTTGAAGGACTGTCCTTGCAGTCAGCCGGACTGAAGAGATAGTTGATGAAAGTAAAGGGAAAGATTCTTTTGTTTGTCCGGGGTTAAAAAGGCCATCTGGGTTGCTGTATTCAGTCTCACACCCAGAAAGCACATGTCTTGAGAGGGTACTAGACTGGACTTTATTTCGCTTCACAGAATACCCCAGGCATCTTAGCACTGCTATCACATATTCCAAATGCTGTAAAGGTCTTCCTTTTCTTGAGCCAGAATCAGGCAGTCGTCCAAGTAAGGATAGATTTGTATTCCTTTTAGCCTGAAGTAAGCTATCACTGGAGCCAGAACCTTTGTGAATACTCTGGGCAGTAGATAAGCCAAAGGGCAATGCAGAGAACTGATAATGGGAATTCCCAGCTCGCAGATACTTCCTGCAACTTAGTCTGATAGGTACATGAAGGTAAGCCTCCTTGAGATCTAAAGTTACCATCCAGTGATCCTTGCCCAGCAGAGGTAAAAGCTGTTGTAACGTCAACATTTTGAACTTGGGAATGTCCAGATAAGTGTTGAGGATAGATAAATCCAAAATTGGTCTCCACTTGTTCCCCTTCTTTGGTACTAGGAACAGGCGAGAATAAAATCCTAGGCCCCTTTCTGGCACAGGAACTGGCTGAATGGCCCCTATTTGGAGTAACAGCGAAATTTGCTTGTGAGCCTCTTTTCTTTGTAGAGGAGGAATGTCTGGCATGCCTTTGAAAGGAGGCAAGGTATGGAAATAAAACCTGTAACCATGGTGAATGATATCCAATACCCATCTGTCTTGGGTAATTAAACTCCAATTTTCTTTGAAAAGTGCCAGCCTTCCTCCCAAAGGTGCTGCCAGGCGAAAGCACTGGCAGCTGAAAAGGCAGGTCATTGGGTCTGTTTACGAAAGGACTGACCCCTGCCTTCACCAGAAGACTGAGCAGGTGAACTCCTGTCCTAGGCCTAAAAGAACCTTGAGCTCTGCCCTACCACGCCTAGACCTACCCCTAGACTGGGAATCATAAGCAGGATATGTCCATCTCTTAGTAGGCCAATTTCTACTAAACTTGGAGGCTGAACCTGCAAAAAATCTTTAACAGTCTGCATAGACTTAGCCTTGTCCTCCATTTTCTTTAAAACAGCTTCCACAGGCGAACCAAACAACACGTCAGACTGTAACGGAGCATCCAAAATCCTTGTCTTAACATGCTCAGCTAAATTCTGATCCCTTAGCCAGGCGTGCCTACGAAGAACAGAACCAGTGGCAGCCACCCTCGAAGAGGCCTGCACAGCATCAAAACCACATTGCAAGGAATGCTTACCCACCTGTTCAGACACATGAACTAAATCCTGCAACTCTTTACACTCAATACCTTCCGCCAGAGCATCCACCTTAGACTTCAATTGTGAAAGGAGATAATTTTGATATTTTAACATGTGGAACTGGCAATTCAAAGCCCTCATGGCTAAAGTGGAAGAAGTATACACCTTCTTTCCCATCTATCCAAAGCCCTTGCCTCTTTATCAGGATGAACAGGATTTTTAACAACAGAAGCCTTAACACCTTTAGGCCCCTGAGAAACAGTTTCTGGGTCTGCCCTAGGACTCTTAAAAGATACTTATGAGCTTCAGGCACCCTATAATATCTATCTGGTTTAACTGGGGCAGGAGGCAAAGAATCAGGGTTCAGGAAGCCTCTGCAAAACATCTTCCACCACATCCAGAACAGGAGGTATAGCTAAAGGCCTATGCTGGGGTAAAACAAAAATTCCCTAAGCCTCTTCCTGGAATCAGAGAAATCTTGGCCTTCCCATTTAAAATGCTCCCTCATGGAATGAAGAGTCTCTGAAAAAGAGAAATCCTCTGGAGGAAAGGAGTAGAATCATCCACATCAGAATCAGAATAAGGAGGATACTCCTGCAAGTCTTCAGCCAAGACTCAGAAGCCTCGAACACTGCTCAAAACTCTCAAGCTCAGGTTCCACCCTAGGCCTCTTATCAGGAGTTTTCATAGAACCTCTAATCATAGTAATCAAATCTTCTGCCATTTTAAGCATATGTTTCTTAGGCAAAGATCCTGAAGAAGTAGGAGAGACCCCCACTGAAGATAAACCTGGCCTGCCTCTCAAAGAAGCCTTGGAAACAGAAGGAGGGCCTAACCACCTTAGGAAGAGAGGAGAACAGCCACCTGAGAAGCCCCTTCAGCCTGGCCTACCTCCTGAGAAGACACATCTTGTAACAGTAAAGTCTCTCCCTGAGACTCCAAAGAAACTTCTGGCAGAACCTCCGGCTCCACTGAGCCTTCTAAAGAACCGGCGTCCGGGACTGACGGTTCTTCCAACCTAGGCTTTACTGCTTTGTCCTTGCGCTTTTTGAAAGCGGCTGGAGCATCCGACGGCATTTTATAATTACAACGCTTCCCAAAACTAACCTGGCACAGTCTAACCTTCTCTTTATAGTGCGTTTGTTAAATCTAGCACAAGAGCGACATCCAACAACGCCGTGCTCAGGCCCTAAACAAGGTATACACAAGGTATGGTAATCCCTATGAGGTATCTGTTTCCCACAAGAAATACAGTTATTCACTTTTTCTGACATCCGGTTAAATACTGAGGCAAGAAAAAAACAAAATATTCCAACGGGTACTTAGCCAACTTTGATTCGGTCTGAAACTCCGACTTCAGAAAATTTCAGAACGCCAACCTGCACTCGCAAAACTGCTTCTGCATCGGACCATGCGGCAAAAAGACTGAGGATATGACGCCGGTCATGCGCATTTGTACCCTGGCGCCCTGGCGCCAGACTAATGCGCCTTGACCGACGTCAGCCATATACTTTGGTATTCGGGCCGACTGGGACAGCGGACTACCCAAGTGTTAGGACTGCAGCAATGTGGTATGAAGAACATCATATATTAGCTTTATAACCAACATATAACTGTAAGAAGTCCTAATACAAAATCACAAGAGATTCACTTATCACTTACTCCTCTGTACGTAGGGTGTGTGCCACACAAGTAACAGCCAAATGCACAAGTCACCTTCTTCACCCCATGCTTGATCTTTGAACATATACCATGATAACTGCATATCCTATAAGCACTGAATATACTCTGCTTTAAATAAAGAAGAATATTAAAAAATAATACACAAGAAGGCAACAGCAAACTCTTCCTCAGTGCACACACACAGACCTCCAAGTGAATGGACAACATCTATTCACCAGGCTTGTCACTCTGCACAGTGCTCCGGTGTCTAGTTTTTCCAACAGTCTGAGTTCATTAGGCCTCGCCCCCACCATTTTTGTTTTATTCTTGACATGTGCATCAGTGACTTCACTATGGCATTCACAGATATCCCTTTGAAAGCCATTTACGGCATTCAAATCTACCACTACTTCTGCCCAGTGCTAAAGTCTTTCATTATCTTCACTACCATGGCTCAGAAGAGCCCCATCCATATGGAACTTAGGAGTGCAACCCTTTTCTTTAGTTGACCTTATGCTTTCTGGTGCCTAACACATGTTTGCTTTAACTAAGTCCAAAATGTAGGATGTAAGGTGATATTCTAAGCCAACCAACAGCTATGTCTCCCTATACATTCAACAGAGCATGGATGTACCTCAAGGAAGGCAGTCTGTTCTCCAAAAAAACAGCAACCTGACTCATCTGGCACAAGAGGATTAGAATCAACAGCTCAGTCCATGGAGCTAATTTGATTTAAATGAGAACTGATAAGCAAGCACACACACAGAAAAAAAGAGTTAGAACTGTATCGTTCTAAACTGCACTCCAGAATATGGGGCTATAACACTGCAGTCACTGAAATACATTTCAAACTCTGAAGCAAACATGTGCCAACAGGCTAAGGTTTGTGCTCACACAATGAACAACGTGTGTTGTTAAGAGTGAGCAAAATAGAAAAAAGTACAGAAGTACTTTGACATCTGACATCTCAAATAAGACACCACTCAATGTTCTTTGTGTCTTGTTGTTTTCTTGTTTTTCACATGGCCATTACTACAACATAATGCCACACAGAATCTGTATCATGGACTGAAGCTGCAGGCAAGACAGGTTGTTATTACCATTCATTCCCTTTTTGCAGAAAGTCTTGGGTAGGCCAGTGGTATAAATGAAACAAATGAATTATATTGTGGTGGAATATAACCACATTATATGCATGCTTTTCTTGCACGTACCACAGATGTTCTTATATCCCTAATGCTAAGAGTGAATGGGTAAAAGCTGAACAGATTTATCTCTAGTAAGCAGTTCACATTTATGCACACACTTATGTGAATTATGTTAAGAAGCCAAAGGGCATTCATTTGCCACTTGATTTAATAATTCAGAAAAACAACAAAAGAAACACGTAAATTGTGCTTTGCTGCCCCTCTGCATGCTCCTGATATGCTGCTTCACCTCACGTCCCTAAATCAAACCTGTAGATACTGACACCATGTTGTTCAGTACGTATAGTAAATGATGCAGTTTGCTGGACATCTTAGTCAACAGTATGGAAGACCCAAAGTGTATTAAGCTTGAGGGACATGAAACCGCAACTCAAGAATGGGGAAAGCCACAGCCCTTTGCAAAAATAACAACCAGAGTTCTGCTTTAGCATAATTACTTCAACCGGAGTAGAATTTAATGACACTGATGAAATGTAGATTTGTTTAAATCGGATTTTTGTTTCTGGGATTCCTGAAGACATAACATATACCAACTATATGTTTATGTAACTGTGCGCTCGGAGGTGTAGTGTGGGTCCCACTGCTGTGCAAGTTCACAATGACTATACCATTCATTAACTTATTTATGCACACACATTGTATATATATATATATATATATATATATATATATATATATGTGCGCGAGTGCACTGGCGTGCATGCACACACAAATATACATAAACTACTACTTGCTGATTGCATACTAGTATGTGAAAAAACAGTATTATACCACAAATGCAATACATATAGTCAACATCAGGTGTGCAACACATTCAATATACCATGACTATATTGCATACATTCATTTCTAATGCATGGCATCATTTTTTCCATACATGTGCAGCACAAAATGGAACTGTGACATACATGCAATATGTTCACTACATTCTTAAAAGACACAAATACAACTTAACATTTTATTTTATTTATTTTATTAGTCCAATTGATAATTTCCATTTCCATTTTCAGAGGGGGCCAGAAACTCTAAGATTTAAAGGAGAAAGGTCTCAGATTAAAAACAAGGTAAATAAAAAATGACAGATGACACTAATGCATACAGACACAGACACATTGAGCTCTAGACACAGTAATAAAGCATATTTTTTTTTTTTTTTTTTTTTTTTTTTACATAAACTGTTTCATTATAACACAATCTCATCCATAAGTACTAAACACATCAAAACACAAATTACTTCTACTTCATTCAATATATATCCCTAATCACATCACGCACTTCTCAACTTTGTACCATCTGGTCTATATGTACTGAAATACAGACCAGTACAAGACTGCTCAAATCCTCTAAGTGTAGGTTTTCCCACTACTAGTAGGAGTAGCAACTGATGCACTTTGCCTTGGAATGCTTATTCATTCTGGAGTACCTACTCTAGGCCAGCTCATGAAATCGCTGTTTGGCATCTGCTGCATTTAACACAATTAAACTGCTTTGGCAGGCCCTATTTCTATGCAAGCCAAATATAATGCACAACAGTGAAAGTTAAATCTTCTCTCCTCAAATTGGGTACCAAGCAAAAAATCATAAATAACTGTATGAAAAGGTTCTATATTACATAGTCGAACAAGAAGAATTTTGGCTAACCTTTAATCAACACATATGTGCTGAAGCTCCATTTCAGCGAACGGCCAAATCATCGGTTGGCCGTTTTAAACCTGCCCTTTTCCCGACTGTAGTGCGATTGTAGAGTTAGTATATTTAGTTAGGGTGTGTGTGTGTGTGTGGGGGGGGGCACAGCCCTCCACTTTATAGTGTTTGTTTTTATTTGGTGTGCGTGGTTGGCCTATCACTTTCTTTCCCTTGGAAAGAAATCGATGATTTGGCCATTTGATGATGTGAAGCTTCAACACATATGTGTTGATTAAAGGTTAGTCGCCAATCTGCTTGTTCAACTATGTAATATAGACCCTATGAAAATGCATTTTATGGCAGAGTTTTACATTCATTCTTTCAAGCATTCCCCTTCAGATTACCCACTCAAAGCAATTCGGGGTGATGAGGGAGCCAAAACTAATCCAGCAGGTAATGAAGGCAAGACAAGGCAAAATAATTCTGAACAGGGAGTCAACCCATTATGATCAAATTAAGCACCAGTTTCACATGTATGTCATGGTGAATCAACTTCCATATAAACAATAATGCAAGGATGGGGGTTCTTCTTCAAAAGTGGTGATGAACTGGGGTATAATCACACACAGAGAATGAATAATAACTTAAACTATACATTTAATCAGGACTTGGGAAACAATGGTATGGTAATAATGGTATATGTCAAGCGGATGATGTTGGATGATTTGACACCAATGCGGAAAATCTGACTCTATATTGAAAGACTTGTGCTTAAATGGTGAAGCTCAAAATGCTAAAATCAAAAATCCTGCAAGCAATGATTTTAAATATGTACATGAAAGTAAACACAGTTTTGAACTTACTACACCAATGAACATTTTTTTTTGTTTTGCAGTAGGGGCAAACTCTCTGAATCCCATATCCTCAAATACTTACTCTACATATAATGCTGTACACGCCTGCCCTGTTATACACAGACGGAGTGAGAGCTGCTACATACCTACAATCAACTGCTTTACTAGCCGAGTTAAGTACAAACTTGCAGTGTTAAAGACTGTACTGTATTTTATTCTTGTGTCTAATTGTTTCATTGAATATTGTGGTCTGTGTCTCTCTAGTTATTTATTTTTCTATTTAATTGTTTCATAGAATACTGTGATCCCTCTCTGTCTCTGCAGTAAGTGGGGACTATTGTGTTTCACTTCATTGATATTCAGCATTAAACTCTTAGCCTAGAGGGTGTCTCTGTACTTATAAGTGTTAGTCACATATCTTTGAATTTATTACTGCTCAATATCTGAACTGTTTGGCTTCTGCTACATACCTACAATGAACTGCATTATTAGCTGAGTTAAGTACTAACTTGCAGTGTTAAAGATTGTACTGCATTTTATTTTTGTGTTTGTTTCATTGAATACTGTGGCCCGTGTCTCTCTGTAGTTATTTATTTTTCTGTTTAATTGTTTCAGAGAATACTGTAGTCTCTCTCTGTCTCTGCAGTTAGTTTCCCACCCACCCTCTCTGTTCTTGTGGTATTAATCTTGGTGGCTTTGGAAATGCCTGCACCTCCTGTAAATGTGTGTTTGAACACTCCTCCTGGGTCTATCTCATTTGCTCACTCAACAGAGTACAGTGAGATCATATTTTGACTTCATACACTCCTACCAGTGCCATCTGTTCAGCTCTATCCCAGCTCTATTCCAGTCTAGTGTCACTAACTTATTCTACCTAATACAGAGAGAACATTTGTGAAGGGCAAGCCACTTAGCTCCTTAATTTTGAATTATCTTGTTTCTCCTTTCTCCCTTTCTACTTTCAAAAAAAAATTCTAAGCTTGTTTCCTGCCTTTCCTGTAACTAGTCTAGTCCAGATACAGATTTGCTGTAACCAGGACTGTTTGTAAGCTTCTGAGCCCCCAAAGCCTTTCTGTGTTGGAGGGAAGCGTTCCACCTTATCAGTAGGAGTGGTAAGCACTAGGTAGCCTATCTACCACAAGAGTGGTTTCTGGCCCAGAAATTGTAGTTTATTTCCATCTCTTTCAACTTACTGGTTTAAAAGCCCGCATTTGCACTCGTTTCCCATCTACCACAAGATCCAGGTACAGATTCTTAGTTTTAGCACTTGAATTTGTTTATTCTTGTTCAGAACTTGTTAGCACTAAATAAGCTATACATTACTACAGCACTCAACCTTCCTCTTTACCTAGAGGAAAACAGTTCTTGTACTAATTTTCCTCACTTGCTTAGAGAAAAACAACTCTTATACTCACTTTCCTCACTTGTCTAGAGGAAAGTATTTTTTTTATTCAGGCACGTCCAAGGGTCAGCTCCCAATGTTCTCTCCTGTCTATCTTATGAATCTGGGCATCTTGGGGCAATGTAACAATTGCCTCATGTACACAGACAACCTTCTCCTCCTACCACCCGACACCACAACCTGTGAGAGATGCACTTATCTCGAAAAAGTGGAGGTAAAGCTCTCTCCAACCAAGACTGAATTTGACAGTCGAAAGGAGAAGGTAAACACTTGCACCACACCACACTCATCACATAGTCTCACTAAATCTACACCACTAAAATTCACACATTGAAACACACAAACATTCGCAGAAGCTCTCAATAATAATCTGCTCAAGCAACAGGGACCTCCAAAGCAGAAACGCAAGCAACCTCCACCACCCACAACACATAGCCCACAGACTCAGTGTGCCAATAAGCCACAACCCATAAGGCAAAACAATGTACCCAACACACTAGTCATAGGTGACTCTATAGTCAGGCACACTGATGTCCAACTCACCAGGCTGAACAAGGAGAAGGTTACTGTCAGCTGCCTGTCAGGTGCCAGGATCTGCTACATAACCCACGCACTCAGGTCACTCCACAAGTACAAATATGACTCGGTCATTGTCCATGTTGGTGTGAATGACATGAGACGTACCTCCTTGGACTACATGAAGAGAGACATGGAGAGCTCTCCAATCTTGTAGCCCAGGCAGGTATGACCCTATCCCCGAGTAGCATCCTGCCATCACCCAGAATGATACCACAGTACAAGGTCAAAATGATTGACTAACAAGTTCTTGTGTCATTCTAAGGGGATCCAGTATCTGTCTGTCTGGGATGACATGGTCGACAGACCACAATGCTTTGCCATAGATGGCCTGCACCTGTCTCACCTGGGATTCCGGATACTGGCCAAGGGTCTTGCCACCCCTATAGTGCCTTTTTTAGGCAAGGTTCAAATGACAAATTCACCACCGTAACAAGAACAGGCATGCAAAAACTGAGGGTAATGCTACTCAATGCTAGAAGTCTAAATCTCAAAATGCACTCACTTGAGACACTCCTTAAAATGGAGAGAACATAGATATCTGTGCAATGACTGAGACCTTGGAGAGAACATAGATATCTGTGCAGTGACTGAGACCTGGTTCAAGGCACTCTCCAAGTGCAACTAACTCTGGGCAAAACTGCAATCCAAATTGTAGCTTGCTACAGATCCCCTACCCTGTCCCAGAATTCCCACTCCTCTTTTCTTGATATACTGGAAAATATTAGGGTTCAACCAAACACCCTAATAATGGGTGATTTCAACTACCCCATCATTAACTGGGAAAACTACTCATGTACCAACTCCTTCACTAAACGCTTTCTGGAATTCATAAATTCCAATGCCCTGGATCAACCTATCCACACCCCCACCAGGGGCAACAATATCCTAGACCTAGTCATTACCAACATGAGTGACCGGTGCTCCACACCTGAAGTCAACTCCTCATTGGTCAGATCAGACCATAAGCTAATCACCCTAGATATCTGCATCCCACCCCCACCCACCATTAAGGAAACCATGGTAAAAAATGTCTCCAAAGCCAACTTCATGCTTAGGACAGAAGTGGCAAACTTCATGACACCCATGCAGATGGACAATACAGTTACAACTGCTGAATCCTACATAAATGCACTCTATAAGCACTTAACACGAGTGCATGGATTGTGCTATCCCAAACAGAACCAAGACGCTTATCCTCCAAAAAAAGGAAGCCAATCTGGTGGTACCCTGCCATAAACAAACTCTACAACAGAAGGAAGAAACTGTTGAAAAAGAGAGTAAATTCCCATGAGTGGAGGAGCTCCCTGGTCAGCCTCAGTAAGAAGCCGAGCTCCCTTATAAGATCCTCCAAAGCTATCTACGAAAACAAAATCGCCACTGATTCTAAGGGCAACTACAAAGCATTCTATAGCTATGTCAAGACTCTCAATGGCAACACCCAGATCTGCTCTGAGTTACAGCACAACAACATAAAAATTACAGAGCCAACTGATATTGCCAACATCCTGGCAGATAGGTTCAGTGTTAACTTTACCCCCCCCCTCTCACCCCCTAAAGGGCCCATAGCTATACAGGAAGAAATGCAGAGTCCCTGTAATCACATCTATGCAGGTAAAAGCTGCACTCTCTAAAACCAAAAACACAGCATCCATGGGACCGGACAACATCCCAGGCTGCGTTTTACATGAACCTCAGAACGAACTGACTCCCCACCTAAGCACCATGTTCAATCATAGTCTCATGTCAGGCTTTGTGCCCACTGAATGGCGCACAGCAACAGTTATCCACTCAATAAAGGGGGAGCCACCACTGATCCTGGGAACTATCGCCCTATTAGACTGGCGAGCCTGGTCTGCAAGGCCATAAAATGCATCATCATGGAACTCAAACAAAGACATTGGTAACATCCAAACTCTGGACCCCACCCAGTATGGGTTTGTGAAAGGCAGATCATGCCTTCTGAACCTGATCGACTTCTTTGAGGCAGTCACCAAAGCCGTAGACAATGGTAAGGTGGTTCACACAATCTATCTTGACCTCGCCAAGGCTTTCAACACAATCCCCCATTCTGGAATTATAGCTAAACTCACTAAACTAGGTATAAATCCCTACGTCATAAGATGGGTTGCCAACTGGCTCACCGACAGAACCTACACTGTAAAAGTTGCAGACTCCAAATCTGACTTCAAACCAGTGACAAGTGGAGTACCACAGGGTTCAGTCCTGGGACCTCTCCTGTTTGTCATCTACTTCTCTGAAGTACAGGCTAACACAGAAGTCCTCTGGCTAATGAAGTTCGCAGATGACTGCAAACTAGGAGCCACAGTCGAGATTCCAAATGATGTGGACATCCTACAGAAGGGCCTCACTGAGATAGATGCCTGGTGTCAGAGACATGGCCTCAAGCTCAATGCCAAAAAGTGAATTGTCATCCCCTATGGTAAAAACTCTGTACCCATGAACTACCATATAAATGGTAGTCTACTTAATGCCAAATGCGTGATAAGAGACCTTGGAATCCAGGTGGACAGTAGTCCTCCTTTGATAACCACATCGCCACAGTAGTCAGGTAATCCTTTTATGTGGCACACCATCACAAAAGAGTTCTCATCCAGGAAAATAAGAGGTCATTGTTCCCCTCTACTCGGCACTCATTAGACCCATTATAGAGTACAATGCCCCTTTTGGAATGTACCTCACAAGACATCTGCAGCAGCTGGAAAGGCCACGGAAGTACCTCACAATGAGGATTACTGGTCTCAAACAGATGCCCTATACTGACAGTCTCAAAAAACTCCAACTTTACTCTGTAGCATATCGCCTACTCCGAGGAGATTTCTGCCTAACATATAAAGCTATGTTAAACCCAGAGCTGTTGGACATGCTGCACCTAAAGAAATTCCAATCCCTCTGAGCTACACACTCTAGGGACCTAAACCTTGACACCACAATAAACAGGACATGCTGGAGGGATAGATTCCTGTCCCAGAGACTTCCTATACTCTGGAACAAGCTACCCATCTATGTCAAGCAAAGTTCCTCATTAGCACTCCAAAAAAAATCTTGATGAGTGGATGGAAAATAGGAAATGCACCCCGGGGATCACTTCTGTGGCTCTGCTCGACAGGGGCACAGGAAATTAAGGGTGGAATAAGCCAGGGAACCTTGTTGGCTAGGCTTACCTAGGCCCTTGGGCCAATAGCCTTGTACCTACCTATGAACAACCCTTTTCTGTTGTACATAAATGTATAAGTGGGTCCTCTGCCACTGAGACTGTACAACCATGGATTTACATTATGTATTTATGGGGTGGGAGTGGAGTGTACTTGCCCCATCCTGCAAAAACATTTATCTTCACTATGTGCAATACGCTCATGTTTTGCATTTGCCTTCACGTACACTTTCAGTATTATTTCAGTTTTAAGCTTCAGTCTTTAAAGATTTTGGTTTTATGCTTGTGCTGTCTAGTCCTTTAAGCTACATCCTTATGACTGGAAGATGAAAATTCTCTAAGTACCAAGATGGGTTTTCAATTTAGGAAGAGGCACGAGGGAAGGACATGTGGGTGGCAACTCAGAGAGAGACGAGTTATACTGGAATAAAAAAACCACTTCAGGCTGATGTTGGGAGGGCCATGAAATGCACTGCTTGAGGCAGACATACAGTGTAAACCATCAGAGAAGTTTATAGGTGCATGGAGCAGAGACAGATGGGCAGCAGAGCTGTATGGAGCTACATGAAGCAGTTCAAGGGACTACAGTAACGTTGTTCCTTCTTTGCAAATTTGTCAAAAATTTGTATATATCTCTTACAGATTTTTAATTGTTTACTTTGGGGACTAATTCTACAGGACCCATTTCAGCAAGAGACCGAGAAATCTGTCTGAGGCTGAGGGAATCAAACTGGGACTATAGGATTAAGCTTGCTATCAAGCTCATAGTCTTATTATTTTAATGTAGCTGTCAGACAATGGCTTACAATGAATAATGTGTGTCTTATGCTAGAATCATGGCTGAAAAAGTTGCCAAAATAATAAAAGTCTACTATTCAGCTGCTGTTCTTACCTTGGTGCCTGCTGCAAACAGGCAGAAGTAAGACAAAAGAAACACTGGTTTCAGTACATGCATTTCACAAGCTTCACTGTGACTGCTCTAGGAGGCTAAAGCTGTGCTTCCAGCACCGGCTCTTCTACCTCAACCATAAAGAAATCCTGTTCTCCTGATAGGTGCAGTGCCTTCCACGCATACCACCCCACTGAGAATGGTGAAGACAAGATACAAGAAAGATGAAGCTCAGGGACTGCTTGCCTTATAAAAACAGGAGCTAAATTACTGTCCATTTACATACAAATGTCCCAAACTAAATTCTAGAGTCACAACTTCAGCTTTAATAAGGTCTCTCTGAAATATGCTTCAAAATTTCAGCTTCAACCGGGTCTCTTTGAAATATGGTTTAAGTTTCCGTTTGCCAAATGCTCACAGCTGCTGTCACTGCATAGTATCTCAATCAGAATTACTCTGAACCTACATAATATAAATAATGCACTGCTTCAGAAATCAGCTAACACATTTCTCAAAAGAATGTTTTACATTGCATGCTCTGCACATAGTTTACAGTCATTCAGAATACATACTATGGTAAATCAGCCTTTCCACACCAGTCTCCTCTGCTGTTACTGAATTATTTAAGCAGAATTTCAAAAACAATGTCAAAAAGCACAGGATTAGTTTTCCATTCTGACAGGCCATACATATTCCTACCAGTAAATCGGCCAAAGATTCTTACACACCTGTCAGTGAAAGTTTAATCTCTACCACTAACAGGACTAAGATTTAAAAGACTGCGTTCAGCAACTAAAACTTTTCTAAAGTCGGTTTGCAACTAAAAATGGTTCCAGACTACCAATCCTAGGAATATTTTTGGCAGATTCTTAGTTGTTTCGGTTCCAGTGAGCAAGTCATTTGTTTGTCAACAAGCCCAAAATTAACTCATTGTCTATTTATTTTGTAAGCCTCACCTGGATCTTCATTCCCTCAGATTAACTGCCTTTGTTCTACAGTTCCAGTGATGGTCAGGGATTTTGTCATACACAGAGAAGGTGGGCATGTCTTGCCTCTGCCCAGAGGCCAGGCACAAGAAAGACATATAGCTAATGAATACATTTCTCTCTTTGAGCTACAAGCCAAAGGGCTGATTTTTCCAGCTCCTGTTTCTACCATCTTGGAGTATCTGTTACAATTTGTAGGATTACAGTCTTGCTGTTCTCTTGGCTTTTCTTCTACTGAAAGCCATCAGGCAGCTATTTCTAATTTCCATAGTGTTAACTCAGTTTCCTTAGTTTCCCATTAATTTTGAAATAACTTCTTCAGGAGCACCTTTACTTTTGCAAACCCCAGTCAACTTACCAGTCCCTCCTCGGGCTCTGTACTTGGTTCTCGTGAAGTCTAGTCCTTCCTTTTGAACCTGCTTCTTTAGTGGAAAACTCTACCTTGTGAGAATTGCCTCAGCTCAGACAGAAGTATTTCTGAGCTTAAGTATTGTGTGTCAAACTCTCCATACATCTGTTTCCACAAATACAGTGTGTTCATGAAACTAATCCCTTCTTTATGTGGAAGGTCGCCACGGAAACTAATATTAAACAGTCAAAAAAACCACAGGCAACTCCCAGCAAGAGAAAACAAATGTAAACCAAATAAAAACAGCTCTGGGAGAAACGGATAGAGATGACTTTATCAGTCTAAGCTATTTACGTTGCCAAGCACAAAACTAGCCAGGATCCAGAGTTCAAAACACATTAACGCCTTTATTTCCCACAGTATGTTTTCGTCCTTACAAACCAAATGACTTCATCAGATGTAACATGAGCAATCACTAACACATATTTATATCCTGTTTAAATTAATTATTTAATTAAAACCCATCATTTATTTAAATTAACAATTTAAAATCAACCAATCTTGTGTGTGTACTCATGAATAATTCATTAAACTTTTTGCAAAATACTTCTGTAACATAAAAATCATTCTTACTAACAATATCCTTACACTTGAATGTGTTTCGAAACAAAAACTTAATTATATAAAAAAAATTTTTTTTATCTTTATCAAAAACATTCTTGTTGTAAAAACATTTTATGTTAAATAATTTATTAATAAGAATTTTTTAACTTGAGTTTAAAATTAATTCTTATGAGAATGTTTGTGGAGAAGAAAGGGAAGGTTTAAAACATAAGGTGAAATTGAAGTAAAAAATATTCACTTATAAAACATTTTTTTATATATATGTATTTTTAACATATGCCATTAAAATTACTCCATTAATTTATACCATTACAGTTTAGCAGATCTTAATTTAAGTAATGGCATAATGGAGATAAATTCATTAAGGCCAGGGTAGTTATTGGCATCTAAAGTTAGTTGCCACCAAAGTTCTCGAAATTCAATTCTTTCTTCCCATGGCCCTCCCCTGCCATCTGCTTTGACCTGTTCTAACACTAAAAAGGAGAATTTAGCTTTGGGACATGTGTTCAGATGTTTATAAAGTGCATTAGTGTCTTTTTTGATAGAAATGTCATAATAATGTTCGTAAATCCTTCTTTTTAGCTTTCTCTCTGTTTTACCTATATAGAAGGATTTACACACTATACACCAAGCTAAATATACCAGTCCTTTTGAGTCACAATTATAGTATTCTTTGTTACCTAGCCACTTGTTCCTACTTTCTAAATAGAATTTGTCTACGTTCATGATGTATTGACATCGATTACACCTACCACATTTGTAGGTGCCAGATTTATTTCTAGTAGTTTTTGTAGGTTTGTTCTCCAAAAGTAATCTTAAGTTCCTAGAATTTTTATATGTTATCTTTTGTGGACCTCTAGGTATTTTTTCTATGTCTGTAATTGAGATGAAACGTTCCCATTCTTTCAAAAACTTTTTCTTTGTTATGTTGTTAACTCCATTGTACTCTAATACTAAAGTTTTCTCAAAACTAGAGGTATTATTTTCCTTTTGTATGGAACTTGTTCTTTCTAGGCTGGTAGTGTTTACTATAGGTTTAAATCTATCAATTCTACCCTTAACTACTTCTTTTCTAATTTCCCTAACAAATTTAGGGGGATATCCTCTTTCTAGGAACAGGGATTCTAACAAATTACATTCCTCCTCAAAGTCTTCCTTTCTGCTGGTCATACGACTCCCTCTTACAAATTGACCTTTGACTATGTTCTTTTTACAGTGTAGAGGGTGTGCACTGTCATAGTTCAGAAATGAATTGCAGAAGGTGTTTTTTCTGTACACTTTTGTTTGATTTATAAATTTCAAATATTGTACCCTGTTTTCTGTAATTTTGTGGGTAAACTTTAAAAGGGACTAGTGGTATTTAACCATTCAAAACAAAATCATCATCCAAAATCCATGATATAATATCCAATATTTTTTTTGAATTCAGTGGTTTATTTTTTCTTCTTCCACCCAGTGAAGTTGGTAACATTCTCCTTTAAAATATAGGAAGTTATTCCAACACTAAATCCATAAGCCATGTGAAGGTTAATTTTTCTTTGACAAAAACTATTTTCTTGATATATTGTGTCTTCAAACATCTTTATACCTTCAACAAGAAAAAGGTCAATAATGTCGATAGTCACAAAATTATTTTCTCTTCATATAGTTCTGTTGTTATTGTTTTAATAAATCCAAGATCCTTTAACATGAAAGTTTTACTCATCATCCAAATATGTTTTAGCTTAAAGTCAATATACTTGGAGAGGTTGAGTCTTGGACCCCCTCAGCTGAAACTATAGGTCTAAATTAAATACTTGTATGTTTTAAAGTCAATCAGTTCTTCCTGCATCATATCGAATAAGTTAGAGTCTATTTTTTATTTGTCTGAATATTATTAATTTGTATAGATTCCATTTTGTCTGGTTTCAGCTCTAAGTGAAGTATTGTTTCTTAGTTTGTCCAGACAATATCAGGGTTCAAGTTGTTTTTGTGTCCCTTATAATAAGAATGTGCTAATTTCTTTAATTGTAAGTGGTTCTTGTTTCAACTCCATTTCTACTAATATTATTGTTACCATAGTCTTTAGGTATTATCAAGTCCAGTTAATCTTTTCTAAAAAATATTCTAACATCCAGGGATAAACTTTAGTCCTTGGATAACAAATCAAGTGTCCTTCTCTAAAGCAATACCACTAAAATTATATATTGCAAAATTGTTAAAGGTGAATTTGATACCATTGTGTGGAAAATTTTGTTGTTCTGGATGTTGTCCCATCCTGTTCAACAACCTCTCCATCTCCTTAATGGTGGAAATTCCTGGTCATATTAAATCATTAAAACCTCACATCTCCTTCTTCTCCCTTCTTTATTGTGCACATTATAATTGTTCCACCTTCTTCCTTTTAATAACATCGTTACATTTTTTTCTATTTCTTTCCTAATATTAAATGTTCTATAATATCTTTATGTAATGTTTCCATAACCTGGTTGTTATTTTTAATCATTAGTTTTAGAACATTTAAACCACAATAATTCTTTATGAAATTCATTCATTTAAATATTCATTTGGAATCATGTTTGTGAAAATGCAAATAACCCAAAACCAGGAAGCAACTCAAGCAAGAAAAAACCAGTAAACCAAAAGCAAACAGCTCAGGGAGAAGCGGGGAGATAGGCCAGGAAGCTATCCAGATATGCTATTCAAAAAGTCTGTTAAAAACGAGAAAGCACGGAAAGTTATTCATTAACTCGCTGGCTTAGCCACATCGTTTCAGGTATACTTACAAACCAATGCTTCATCAGATGTAACATGAGCAACATCATCCACACATATTTATTTCCTTAGCCAAATTAATTTAAATCAAAAAAACTCATCATTTAATTTAACAATTTAAAATCTTGTGTGTGTGTGTGTGTACAATTGAATAATTCATTAAACTTTTTGCATTTTTTTTTGCTTCAATTTCACCTTTTTTTTCCCCCTTTCTTCCTCACACAAACATTCTCATAGAAATTTTTTAAACTCGTTAAAAAAAATTATTATTAAAATTATTTAACATAAAATGTTTTTTAACAAGAATGTTTTTGATAAAGATAAAACAAACACATTCAAGTGTAAGGATATTGTTAGTAAGAATGATTTTTATGTTACAGAAGTATTTTGCAAAAGTTTAATGAATTATTCATGAGTAAATATTAAACAGTCCATTGAGCTTCCAGTATTTTCCCCTAACCACATCAACAATGGGGAATACTTACTTCATTGTATGGAAGTAATTAGACATCTTAGATTTTATTTGGATATATCAAAATCCAGGAGGAAAAATGCACAGCTTTCCATTTAATTTTCTTCTAATAAACAGGATACCAAAGTTTCCAATCATCACTTTCTCTTTGGCCTTTATAATGAATTTTTATTTGAAATTTGGCAAGGTCTTACCAGAATCTATGTGTATTCTACCAGAGCAATGCCGTTTCACTAGGTTCCTTTAAAACTGTTGCCATAAATCACATTCATGTGACTGCCAATTGACATTTGCAAACAGCTTAAAAAGGCACTACATTTTATGATTTCCAGATCTAGTTCTTTGTTTGATACCAATATTATTCGGTGCATTCTTTATTGAGAATCACCTAAGGGGCCTAGACTAGCGCGTTTCCTACTGGTGACAGAGACTAAACTCTCAACAGATACAAAAGTTATGAACTAAACAACACATTTGCATTGGCAATTTCTTGTCCATCACTATTCCCAACCACTTTTGTCAAGTCAAGTGCCTTCATATTGGGGGTTTCCAAGAGGAGGTATTGCTCCCAACTTTATATCCAGAGATCAGAAGTAGGGTCATTTATCACTTAACTTTATGGGTAAGGAAGGAATACTAAGAGAGACTGGAAAAGTTTTAAGTGCTGAGCTGATGTCCTTCCAGTCTCAGTCCTATTAATAAAACAGATAAAACTGCCAATGTAGCTATATTGTCGCAGTACGTTTGTAAGTTACATCTGTGGCCAGACTGAATTTTTAGTAGCAGCCATTCTGGCATACTAATATAATAGTTACCTCACAAATATACATAGTTGCTCAGTCTTCAGTGACGGCCCTACTAATGCAATTTAAGAGTGCTAATGTTCACATTCTGTAGTCAGTTGGAATACTGCTATGACTGTGACAATGCAACAGTTACATTTCTTAACTGAGAAGCTATAAAAATAGTTATTTGTCCACATTTTTAGCATTGTTACATTATTGTGCTTTCTACAGCATTAAAAATATTGTTGTTGGCCTGAAGGTACAGTGACTGGATTTTCACTAGTTACTGGTCATCCAAGTTAAATAAACACTTTGTTGGATGACTATCCATTAACTGAAGGAATAAGCATCCCTCTGGATTAATCTCCCCTCAGGATGGGGTAGTTATGGAGATGCCTGCAGCCCACATAATGCTTTGGATAAAAAAAATTGGGATCACTATGCGAGTAACAACAGGCAAAACTTAACAGGGACAGGGATCAGCAACCCAACTTTTGATGACACTGCACAGTCCCCTCTTAAAACTAAAATTCATCAAAAAGTCAAGAAATTCTCCTAGCTAGCACAGATGACAGATCAGTTCCATCTTGTTAATTAACTGCTATGTTTGACTGATCCTTTTTGGTGGAAACAAAGAATACTGGAAGATGAGACAAAGACAAGAAGGACCTGCATGACAAATGATGTAGGTTGTCAAAAGGGAAATTCTGGAGCACGAAAAGGTATGGGAGGATGAAAATGAGGGACGAGGAATGTACAGATATTCTGAAGAATCATGTGGCTGAGAAGAATGAGAAGGTGGAATGGGATTTTTTTTTTTTTTTTATATAATTCAGCTTATCTTATTCCTCTGTGCAAGTTTTTATTTTTCCTAGTTTTCAACTATGGCCACCAAGAAAGTCCTTTGTTATCTAGTTTCTTCTTTGTGTCAGTGATCAGCTTTGCTTAGCTTAGGAATGGATTAGCACATTAGGTAGTGCTCTTTCAGGGTCATGGGAAAAAAACAAACCTACAAGAAACACCATCCTAATGGTTTCCACAGTTTTGACAGTTTTAGCTACCTTCTGATAGTTGGGACCTTTGTCAAAACTGCCTACGTTCAGATCACAACTTTGCAACTGACAGCATGTAAATAAAACAGTTTTATCATGGATTTTCCCCCATATACTTTCCAAGAAGTTTAAATGTTCCATTTAAAGCATACCATTTGTATTATTTGCTTATATTTGTTTTAATCAGTTCTTTTAACTGTTCTTAAAAAGTATTAGTAATCCTGAAATGTAAGTGCAGCTAATCCTTAAACTGTCTGCACTTTCCATGCATCTTTATTTTACATTAATTTCATTTCCAGTCATAATCCTGATGTTAAATTTTCCAATATCTTTGAAAAAAATATACTGCAGTATGCTTTTTGATGTTCCAATTTTACTGTTTACTCAATTTTTGACAGTAATCACAGTCACAAAATGATATGGTAGGTATACAGCATGATTTACATCAGTAGAACACAGCTGTTAATTAGTAAGAGGGAACTGATCTAGCATGCTAGGCAAAAAAAACAAAACAAACAAACAAAAAAATTTCATTAGTAGAAAACTTATCTAAATTATAGGTTCACTATTCTACATGATGACATACGTTAATCTTCAGTTTTTCCACCTAAAAGATACAGTGCTTTCCAGAATACAAGACTTTCCTGTTGCCATACCCTCTGGTGCTCCACTGTTTGGGAGACATTCTTCCTAAAAGTCCTCACGAAATACTGACTTTCTGCTTTTAATCAATCAGCCATTTTCCACTTATTTCCACCACTTATGTATCAACTCCACACCCTTCAATTTTCCTCTCCAACCACACTGTTAAACGCCTTGCTAAAGTCGATTTACAGCAGAATCACAGGGTTTCCACGATACACCTATGAGCTTACCCATCAGTCTGAACTCTTGGGCTATGTGCAGCAATGCTGTCTGCAAATGGACTGAGAACCAACAATTCTACAGTACATCATGCACAATAATTTCCATGACTTTCTCTGTAATGTAAGCAAGACCAATAGGCCTACAATCACTTGCTTCCTCCTAGACCAACTATGATGCAGGGGAACCACTACCACCACCATCTAGTTTACTGTTATCCCACAGTTACTAAGCAGAAACAAAAGGTATTAATGCCAACTCTTAACACAGCAGGGAACTTATGATCCTTCTGTATTTCTTCACTAAACATTCATCCCACCTGTCTATTTATCCCTATTCATACTTTCTCTGCTTTTTCTCATGCTGGCACTCTGCAATGCCATTTGAGAGTAAATACCGAGAGACCTACAATGCCTTCAGTAATTATATTCGATATGTAACTTTCTCTACTTTATTGTAAGGAGAAAGAATATAGTTATCTGCCAAATCCTTCTATGTTCTTCAACACATCTGATCATTTTCTTTTAACCCATCCCATATCCTCTACTAATCCCCTTCTTTATCACTACCTTGGCCTGCAGGATGATAGAGTAGAGAGTCGATTATCTGAACATCGATTATCAGAAACATCAATTATCCGAATGCAGCCTTCCAAAGTTTTTGGGTAGGAAAATCAAAGTCTGAATATGTAAAGGTTATATGTATTCGCTTGTGTGTGAAAAATATTGTTTATTGTCCAATGGAATTGCTGAATGGTTGAAAAGTGTATACCCTATATGCAGAAAAAACACGATTTTAGAAGTTTTTTTTTATCCAGTTCAATGTATGTTTGATTATCCAAACTACCTAGGTACCAATTAGTTCAGATAATCGACTCTCTACTGTATTTGTTTTTAGCATATCCCCCAGATCTCATCCGTACCTAGGATTGCATCTCTTCAGATATCCCGTCTTCTCTCTCTCTTTTTAGTCAAGCTGGTTTGTCTCCCTTTTCCACATTTCCTTCTCCTAAGGAATAATTTCCTTCCTTAATGCAGCAGCACAGACCACAGCTCCTCCACTGCTGTCAGTTTCTGCCACATCATCTCTCATTAGATTTTCCAACCAAATGAAGTTTATCCTTTCAGTAATCACAGATGTACAGACTTGTGGCCTAATCCAGTATTACTGCAGAAACTACGCAGTGATATGATGACTACTAGTCAGTCATTCTGTCTTCTCAAATGCTGACACATTAATTAACATTAGGTCAAAGATAGTTTCCTTCCTGCATAGACAACTCATTCTACTCAACAGTGCTGCTAATAGTCTTCCAGCTGTGAACTGCCAGGAAGGGAAATAAGGACATTAGCATGGTGCTTCTTTCTGGCAAATAATCTCATCTGTTTTAAACCTCTCAGAACCATCAGGGACACCCTGCTTCCCAGCAAGCCTCAAGGAACACAGCAGCCCTTCCTTTTCCCCCCACTATAAATTACTATTCTGGCAATGCCTTCTCTCTCATTATGAATAAACACTGCCATCCTGGCACATCTTTGCCCTTCAGTGCCTTGTCTATATTCTGTAAGTCTGTTTGTGTCTTTCGGCTTTTCCCAGTTAGGGTTCGCCACAGCAGAACTCCAGTCCGCTAATGACTGGCAGTAGATTTTTACGTGCCGAGTTGCCAGCCCTGAAGCACAACCTTCAACGAAGGTGCGCCCATTCACGCATGTCTCCACACAGAAGACGCTCTAACTGAGAATCGAACAGGGTAACGTCTTACTGTGATGCGACAATGCTACCGCAGCACCACCACCACCACCAATATTCTGTAAGTAACACCTTCAATAGGACAGTCTGAACTGGAATTAGAATATAACAATAGCAGACCGTCCTACTGAAGGTGTTACTTTTAGAACAGGATAGTCTGCTACTGTTATATTCTAATTCCAGTTCAGACTGTCCTATTGAAGGTTTTACTTACAGAATATAGACAAGGTACTGAAGGGCAAAGGACAGTCTGAACTGGAATTAGAATATAACAGTAGCAGAGGTTAAGTAGTGACCACATGGCCAATAAATAAGAAAATCTGTAGATGTGTCCAGTGTCACTGAGGTATGTATTAAATAAAAGAATTGTGTCACGAGACATGTCAGTCACTGTAGCTATTTCATTAACATTAAAGGTACATAACCTAGATGTCATAGCCCTCTTTTTAAGTTAATATAAATAGAACCATACACACAAGCACAGAAATAAATTTGTACATACATACATATATGCATATATGTATGCATATATACACTCATAGACATGTATATAAAAATACAATCTAACACCAAATGCACTCCAATTTATTATATGCACAATTCATTTTAAATTGAGACTCAGCAGTAAACAGACATATAATCCATGCAAATATATACATAGACACACATAGCTATAGATGTACATGTGTGTGCTCATGTATATACATATACACATGCAAATATCTATTTATGCATACACACACATATACAGTGCACATCTATGTCGTTACACACACACACACACACACATATATATATATATATATATATATATATATATATATATATATATATATATATATATATATATATACACACACACACATATTTATGTATATGCATGTATAATATATATATATATATATATATATATATATACACACACACACACACAATATATGTGCATGTAACATACATAAATGCACACACACATTTATATACATGTGCAGATATACATACAAATGTGAGACAACATGCATTACTTTACACTGTTATTTGAAAATAAACTTTAACACTAAAATAAGCATATCATGGGTTATTACTTACATAAAAACAAAACTTGCCTACACATTTACAATGCTTTGAAACACTTTCTATATACACAGAGGCATATGATGAGTTAAGTGTTGTGATGTATTTTTGCTTCTTGTCACTCATATTTGGGTTACTCTTTAAATAAAATTTGGAATCTTTTTCTTATACCATGGTCCAAATACATCCCAAAATCTCCTACGATATCAGGATAGGGTTACCATCACAGTGCTCGCATAGACTTTAATGGACACATCCCTCTCATGCATGCAGATGCATCCACTAAAGTCTATGGATGCATCTCCATGTTAACCTCACCCCCTAAAGGGCCCATCTCAATACCGAAAGATTGCCAAATTCCGGTAATAACAGCCACGCAGGTAAAAACACACTCTCCAAAGCTAAGAATACAGCATCCATGGGACCAGATGACATGCTAGGCTGTGTACTACATGAAATACAAAATGAATTGGCACCTCACCTAAGTGTCATGTTTAATCATAGTCTCACCTCAGGCTTTGTGCTCACTGAGTGGCGCACAACTACAAGGGGGGAATTCACCTTGGATCCCGGGAACTACCACCCCATCAGTCTGATGAGCCTAATCTGCAAGGCCATGGAACTTATAAACAAAGACATTGGCAACCTTCAAAGACTGGACCCCACGCAGTTTGAGTTCATGAAGGGCCGGATCTTGTCTCCTGAACCTGCTTGACTTCTTCGAAATCAGTCTCCAGAGCCATGGACAAGGGTAAGGTGGTCCACACAGCCTATCTAGACCTCGTCAAGGCCTTCATCATCCCCCACTCTGGAATCATAGATAAAACTTAATAAGCCTGGCATTAATTCCTACATCACTCGATGGGTTGCCAACTAGCTTACTGACAGAACCCACACTGTAAAAGTAGCCAATTCCAAATCCAGCTCCAGACAAGTGACAAGTGGAGTACCTCAGGGTTCAGTCCTGGGACTGCTCTTGTTTGGCATCTACTTTGAAGTACAGGCCAGCACTAAGGGACTCTGGCTAACAAAGTTCGCAGATGATTGCAAACTGGGAGCCATTATTGAATCTTCAAATGATGTGGATATTCTACAAAAGGGTCTTACAGAAACAGATGCTTGGTGCCAGAGCCATGGTCTCAAGCTCAATGCCAAGAAAATAGAAGTTATGTCCTTACCATAACGTTCCATGTGGAGTGTTCATCTCGCCTTTGTTCTTACACATGGGTTCGGAGCCGATCCTCGGCTCCGTGCCTCTGCAAGCTCTGCATCGAGAAGAAGCTTGAGACAATCTAATACCCACAATCCCCCTCTGCCTTTACCTCAGATCTAGTTTGCAAGCAAACCAATCTACAGAGAGAGCACATTCATGCTTACATCACATATGCACAGAAAGAATCTATACATAACTATATATATATAAAATAGACATATATATAATATATATGCCAACTATGTACACAACATTGCAACAGCAGCAGAATGCTCCTGGCCAGGCATCAAAGAACGTTCTTCCTAAGGGTGGAGGTGGGACTGTAAGAACAAAGGCGAGATGAACACTCCACATGGAACGTTATGGTAAGGACATAACTTCTATATGTGATAGTGTTCAATCTCGCCGTTTGTTCTTACACATGGGTAGCGCCCCTAGCTCCTTGTTCCTGAGGAACTCACGGAGGACGTTCTTGAGCACAGTGGAACCAAAGGTTGCCCTGTCCCTAGAAACCTTGTCTACCTTATAATGAGAAATGAATGTATGTGGCTTAGACCAAGTAGCAGCCGCACAAATAGCGTCCAGTGATAGGCGGGCTGCATGAGCCAAAGATGTAGACACTGACCTTGTGGAATGTCCTTTGGGTTTGTGCAAAAGGGTTTGATTTGAAGAATCAGACATAGATTATACAATCCGTTAACCATTTAGAAAGAGTTCTTTTGGTAACTGCAAGTCCTTTCCTGCTATCAGCAAAAGCCACAAAGAGTTGTTCAGTTTTTCTGTGATCTTTTGTTCTATCCAAGTAAAATCTTAGCTGTCTGTGAACATCTAATTTGTGTAACATATACTCCATTTTGTTGGAGTGGTTGTTGAAGAAAGTGGGTAATTCAATGGACTGATTAATATTGTTAATAGAACACACTTTAGGGAGGAAGGATGAATTGGTTCAAGAGAAACTCTGTCAGAGTGAAAGATCAAATAAGGGTGCTTGATGGAGAGAGCCTGAAGTTCAGATACTCGCCTAGCAGAAGTAATGGCTACCAAAAGAGAGTCTTCCAGGACAAAAATTTTAATGGGCAAGAAGAGGCAGGTTCAAAGGGGCAACATTAATTTAGATAACAAGTTTAGACTCCAAGGTGACGAGGAGATCTGACCGGTGGTCTAATATGAAAACCCCTTTTAAAAGGCTTTACAAAGTCTGTGAGCCATAACAGGAGCTCCACATTCTTCCACATGGAAATTTGAAATGGCAGCCAATTGAACTCTTAGTGTAGCAGGAGAAGCACCCTGATGGAATAAGTCCGTTAAAAACTCTAATATCTTATTCAAAGGAGCTATAAAAGGATCCACATGGTGTGTATTCGCCCAGAATACAAATCGCTTCCATTTGCTAGCATATGTTTTAGTAGTGGAAGCTTTATGGGAAGCCACCAATATATCCTGGACTGCTGGTGACAAAAGATCAGACCTGGCTAAGTTGGGAATTGGAGCAGCCAAGCTGCTAGATGGAGTGACAGGAGCGCGGGATGGGGAACCCCTGACGAGCGAGTCAATAGGTCTGGCTCTGGGTCCAGAATCCAGGGTCCCCGAATGCAGTGTATCTTCAGGAAGGGAAACCAAATTTGACGAGGCCAGAATGGGGCAATGAGGATTATTGTCCTGTGTAGGTTCCTGGCTTTCTGGAGAAACTTTGATATCAGAGGAAATGGAGGAAAAGCACAGGAGTCCCGGGGCCAATCGTGAACCAGTGCGTCCCTGGGGACTTCCCTGGAGGGGTAATAGGGCAAAGTAGCTCCTGCATTTGGCGTCATTGGAGACGCAAACAGATCGCAGGAAGGCTGGCCCCACTTGCGAAAAATCCTTTTCGCTACTGATTGTTTTAGGGACCACTCGTGCGGTAACAGAATTGCTCTGCTGAGCCTGTCGGCTATGACGTTGGATGACCCCGGGATGTGCGTTGCTATTAGAAAGCGACCCGTGGACTCCGCCCACTGCCAGATTCTCATGGCCTCTGCATAGCTGATAGGATTTGGTTCCCCCTTGCTTGTTTATGTACCAGACTACAGACATGTTGTCCGTCTGAACTGCAATAGTTCCCAGAGGAAGAAGGGGAGCAAAGTGTTGCAACGCTAGAAACACTGCCCTCAACTCTAGAACATTGATGTGCAGATTGTACTCCAAATTGGTCCATTCGCCTTGGACTGTCTGTCCCTGAAAGATGCCCCCCCACCCTATCAGGGAAGCGTCCGTGGTCACCGTAACTGTGGGGGTGGGTAGCACAAACGGTCTCCCCTTGGAAAGGTTGCACGTTTGAAGCCACCAGTTTAGATCTGTTTTGCATGTCTTTGTTATAAGAATCTCGTGTGTTAGAGGTAGTTGTTGAAGCGCCCATTGTGCAAACAGCAGCCATTGTAGGACTCTCATGTGCAGCCTTCCCAAGGAATTGCAATAAGGGAGGCTGACATGAGGCCCAACACCTTCAGTACTAGTTTTGCAGGAGATTTCCTTGACAAGAGTAGAAGACGATATGAGTCTGAAGTGATAATATCCTTTCTGGGGAAGCCTCAGAATCAACTGACGTGTTTAATTCTGCTCCTATGAACAAGATATTTTGTAATGGCTGAAGTAAGGATTTTCGAGTTTACGGAAATCCCTAGGTGAACACACAGTTGAAGAGCAAAGTCTCTGGCCTGTAATAGTTGACTGGGTGGTGGCAGAAAGGAGCCAGTCGTCCAGATACGGAAACACCTGGAATCCTTGGCGTCTCAAGTGAGACGCTACCACTGCCATGCATTTGGTGAAGACCCTGGGGCTGAGGTCAGACCAAAGGGCAGGGCTCGAAATTGAAAGTGACTGGCCCCCAGCCGGCGCAGATGATCTCTGGATGCCCTGGCCATTTTGATGTGGTAGTATGCATCTTCTAGATCTATTGAGCACATCCAGTCGCCCTTCTGTAAGAATGGAAGGATCGATTGAAGCGTGACCATTCGAACTTTTCTTTCCTGAAGGTATTGAGGTAGCTTAGGTCCAGAATGGGCCTCCAGTCCCCTGTTTTCTTTGGAACTAAAAGAACCTTGAGTAA
Source organism: Protopterus annectens (assembly GCF_019279795.1). Lineage (NCBI taxonomy): Eukaryota > Metazoa > Chordata > Ceratodontiformes > Protopteridae > Protopterus > Protopterus annectens. Next base: position 556,793,425 of record NC_056727.1, read on the forward strand.
GTCCCGAATCCTTGCTGGTCCGCTGGGACTGGTTGGATGACTCTTTTTTTCTAGCAGCTTTGAAATTTCTATGGCTGCTGGCTCTCGATGGGGCGGTACATCTGGGAGTCTTTTCTTTGGAATGGGATGAGATAGAAAGGGTATGTTGTAACCTCTGGTAACCACGCTTTTTACCCACTTGTCTGTAGCTAAACTTTGCCAGGCCTGAGGGTATAAAGCTAAGCGACCCCTGACTGCCTCCAGAGCAGGACAGTCGGGCCTCCTCTCAGGAGTGCTGGAAAGGTTTACCAGGGAGTGTCTCCCTGTTACCTTGATGTTGCGGACCCCCTCTGCCGCCAGGGCGGCGTCTTCTACCTCTACCCCCTCCTCTGCCTCTAGAGGGGCGTCTCCCTGTGTGCCTGGGAAAGATCCTTGGGGTTTTGAAACCACATTTTTCCACCACGTTGCCCTTTGAAGTGCGGTCTGGTTGGGGTGGAAAAACGGACTCCGACAGCAGACAGAGTCTTTCCCTCCTGTTCACACCGGGTAAGAGTCTCCTTTACTTTGGGGCCAAAGAGAGTGGCACCGTCAAATGGGGCGTTAGTAAAGGAAGACTTGAAGGCTTCTGCAAAGGAGCATAAGCGCATTCAGGATTGTCTGCGAAGAGCAATCGCTGAAGCTGCTGCCCTACTCGAACCTTCGGCTGCGTAGGAAATCAGCCTCATGGACGAGTTAACAATCGATGTAAGGGTATTAAGTTGCTGTCACTTTCTCTGAGACAGCTGCATCTGTAGTACCCTGGAGGGTATCTCCCAACTCTTTGACTAGATCCCTCTGTAGATGTGTAAAATGGGTCAAATAGTTCAGGGATCGCATGGAAACAGCCGCTGAACTAAAAATGCGCTTCCCGTATCTATCCATCGTCCTAGAATCTTTATTAGGAGGATGGACAGACGAAGAAGACTCCGACATCTCCTTTTTCGTGGCTGCTGCCACCACCATAGCGTCTACTGGAACTCCTTTTGTTAGGTAGGACTTGTCCTGAGGTGCCGTGATGTATTTATTAGGTTTCCTTGGAACTGGTTCCACTGTGTCAGGAGCCTCCCACGCCCTTCGAGCAATTAGTTCCATTAGTTCGAAGGGCGGAGTGACCCAGGAGGAAGAAGGGCGAGCACCAAATGCCTTCAGCAGAACTGACTCATCCTCAGAAGGGGGAAGGGACTGCCAGTCACCTCTCTGTTTCAGGATCTCCAATATGTCAAAAAGAGACATCTTCCGAAGGTGACTTAGGGGACCCCTCTGACTCATCTAAGTCAGTACCAGATGTCAAGGATTCCTGTGGAGAATCCAAGTGTCTCCTCTTACACAATCTCTTCCTAGGGACTTCTTCGTGGGGAGCATCCAAGAAGCCTCGGAGGAAGAGGGGCACCTCCAGGGGTGGCTGAGACACTGGTGCCCGACGCTTGGATGTGGCCGTGGGTGCAGATGAAGATAACGGCCCTTTATGGGGAGGAGAGGTTGCTTCCACTGATGTGGTTGTCTGGGTAGACAACACCTTCCTCATCAGGTCGAACGCCCGGTCCCGCATCGAAGAGTCCCCGGTTCGAGGAAATGGGAAGAATCCCGACACGGGCACAAGGCATCGACCCGAGGACGGAGCCGAATCGATCCGCCGAGGCCCCGAGTGGGAGAGTTGGAACCGAACGCCGGTTCGACTCGCCCCGAACCAAGGACAGACCGTCGGCTCCGAGACTCCGGTATCGGGTCCGACGGAGTCGAGGTGAGAGGAACAGACCGAGAAAGGACGGTTCTGGACCCGAGGGCTCCACAATCAGTAGATCAGCCTCTTCCGGCTCCAAAGACTGAATCGGTCTCGGAGGAGGAATGGATGGAGATACAGGGAGGCCTTCAAGTTTCGACACCAACTGGGTGGAAACCGAAATAAGTTTGGAGAGGGAATGCTCCAATAACTTCTGCACCACGCGATCCACATCGATATCCGAAAGTTTGGAGGAAGAACGGGTCGAAGGAACCGAAGACGGAGCCGACCTCAATAAGGTCGAAGGAGGGAGCTCCATCACCGGTTACAAGACTCGAGGCTCAGGAACCAATACCAGTTGAACACTCGGCCCCGAAGTCTGTGGAACCGGTGATCTAACCTTTGCTGAAGAGCTCGGAGCCGATGACTTGGGCTCCGACGTCTTCGATTCCTTAGAGGACTTCGATGCCTGGTCAGAAGCATCCAGAGCCTCCTGAAAAGAAGGTTTCAATAGACCTCTGTCCATTAGTTTCCTGCGCCTATCTGTCATGACCCTCCCACTAAAAGAGTGACAGATGGAACAGTCCTCTTGCAAGTGGAGAGGGCCAAGGCAGTAGACGCAGGAACTATGGTTGTCAGTCACTGACATTTTCTGGCCACACTGACAACGCTTGAAACCTGACTTCACCTTATCAGACATTATAGAAAAGAGAGACAAGTCCAGTAATGCAGTCAAATCCGTTAAAGTTTGTCAAATCCGATAAAAAATTGTCAAATCCGGTAGAAATATTATTAAATTTATGAAGGGTTGTAGGCCCCGAAAAATATCTAACCGAAAAAACTAGTTAACGGTACCAAGAAATCAACCAGACCACAACACAATCATACAGTATAATACTGAAACATCAAATAGAAATAGAAAATCTAATAAAATATAACAAATAAGTTATATCTTAGCTTTAGACGCTCGAGCTAGCTCCCAACGATGCGAATGCAGCAGCGGCAAACTAGATCTGAGGTAAAGGCAGAGGGGGATTGTGGGTATTAGATTGTCTCGAGCTTCTTCTCGATGCAGAGCTTGCAAGAGGCCGGCACGGAGCCGAGGATCGGCTCCGAACCCATGTGTAAGAACAAACGGCGAGATTGAACACTATCACATTGTATAGTTATCCCCTTTGGAAAAAACATGTAGCCGTGAATTACCACATAGGTGGCAGTACACTAAACACTGAAATTGTGATAAGAGACTTAGGGATACAAGTGGACAGTGGTCTCACCTTCGATAACCATATTGCCACATCAGTCAGGAAATCCTTCTATGTGGCACACCTCATCACTAAGGGTCTTTCATCTAGAAAAAAGGAGGTCATTGTCCCACTGTACTCATCTCTCATTAGACCCATTATAGAATATAACGCCCCATTTGGTATATACCTCTCAAGACATCTGCAACAACTGGAAAGGCCACAGAAATACCTTACTAAAAGAATCACAGGCCTAAAGCAGATGCCCTATGCTGACCGTCTAAAAAAACTCCACCTATACTCTGTCGCATATCGTCTACTCAGAGGCAATCTCTGCTTAACATACAAGGCCATGTCAAACCCAGAGCTGTTGGACATACTACATTTAAAGAAATCCCAATCCCTCAGAGACACATGCTCCAGGGATCTAAACCTTGTCATCACAATGAACAAAACATGCCGGAAGGATAGGTTCCTGACTCGGAGACTCCCCAGACTCTGGCGTAGACTGCCCATACATGTCAAGCAGAGCGCCTCTTTGGCCCTCTTCAAAAGGAACCTTGATGATTGGATGGGAGATAGGAAATTCACCCCAGGGATCACGTCAGTCGCCCTGCTAGACAGGGGTCCAGGGAAGTAAATACTGTGGGAAGAAATAGCCAGGGAATTGTTATGGCTAGGCTTGTATAGGCCCTAGGGCTGATAGCCTAGTACCAACCTATGAACCTATAATCTTACGATAACATCACCAGTCACAATGGTCAAAAGATGTCACTGTAAGGGAATATTAAGGAACCAGGTCTTTTAAAATATGGCTGACAATAGGGGATACTGCATCATAGTGCTGTAGGCACCACGTTTCAAAACACTTTAAAAAAGACATCTCAAATAACTGCATATTTTTTTAGTTTGTACTCTCAAATGGTCCAATTTATGTATCTTTTTCTCTTCTGTGTACCAAATCTGTGGAATATAATATGAATATATATAGTTGGTATCTGAACTTCCTTTTTATTTCTTGGAGGCATGACATCAGGAGCATCTCTCTTTCTCAGTCTCTCTCAGCAGGCTTTCAACAGTTTTCACTGTCTCTATTGCCTTACAAAAAGACTTGCCATGACAATTCTGGTTGCTTACCCTCTTGGAACTTTGTCTCATCTGTCTAATGATGCATATACCTGTGATGTCTTCCATACAGCCTTCAATCTTCTTCAGGAAGCATCTGTTTAACTGCCTTACTTCAGCTTTAGAATACAATGTTCTCCTGGATTTGTACTTCTACTTTGTCCCCAGCCTGTAAATCTGCAGATTCTGTCATAGCAATATGTCTGTCTGATTTTTTCTTTAACTTGCGTGCTTTTACAGATATCACAACATAGTTGAAAGAATTTGCTTTTCAGCCTTTTAAGAGTGGAGCTGGTCAGAGACTGTGTTTCTGCAATACAGTATTCCTATATTCTAAAACTATGAGATGATAATCTTAATGGTTTTTGCTGAAATTCGTTCTGTAAAGAATTTTCAATGTGTTGATAGTTTTTGTTGCTTGTCCACTGAAATATGGATAGCATAGACTGGATGGTTTATGAATGAATTCTCACTCGTACAAAAATCTTCTGAATTTTTATGAAAGTACAGTTTTGTACCTACCATAAATATAGATGTCCGATAGATATGCAACTGCAATCCTGACATGTGGGTTGTCCTGCCTCAGGCAGCCTCGGCCGGAGTCCAAAGTCCGGGTCCGGCGTCGGCTGATGTCGCCTCCTCCCTGATGTCAGAGCGGCCGGGGTATAAAGCATCAGCCGACGCCATCTTCTTCAGTGTTTCTTGCCCCAGATGCCAGGTGCCCTCCAAGGAAGGCTAAATTTAGAGAATGGATAAAATTCCAGACATGCACAACAGTAATAAACAGATACACCATAAATGCTATCCCCAGCTAATTTGGAAAAGGGGGAGTGGACCCAAAAAGATAATTACAGAGGGGTAGGAGGGAGGGAAAACCTGACTGCAGTTGCATATCTATCGGACATCTACATTTATGGTAGGTACAAAACTGTACTATGTCCTTCAAGAATGCAACTGCAGTCCTGACATATGGGTTGAATACCATAGCCAAGCTGGGGGTGGTAGGATCTAAGATAAGGATGGTGTAGCTAAAATGCCCTGCAGGACTGCCAAAGAAAAGCCTGCTCGGGATCTGGAATATAAAGGCAGGTTGTAATGTTTGGAAAATGTATGCACGGAGCTCCATGTAGCAGCTTCTAGAATGTCCTTTGTAGCCACCCCTCTTAGAAAGGCTGTGGAGGTGGCTGTAGCTCTGGTGGAGTGTGGCCTGATATTAGCTGGCACACTTTTTCCATGGAAAGAGTAGCAGAATCTGATGCAGTTTCCAATCCATTTTGAAATTGTTTGTTTGGAAATTGCCTTTCCTTGTAGGCCAGGAGCGTAAGCTACAAATAGTTGGTCAGACTTTCTGTTGGCCTTTGTTCTATCCAAGTAATAGTGCAATTGTCTGTGTATGTCCAAAGTGTGCAAAAGCTTTTCTCCCTTATTTTGAGGATTGGGAAAGAAAGTAGGCAGGTGAATTGCTTGGTTTAGAGACACCCTGGATATCACTTTTGGCATGAATGAAGGATTGGTCCTTAAAGAGACTCTGTCCTGATGGAAAATGAGAAATGGAGGTACTGCCATGAGGGCCTGTATCTCCGAGACTCTTCTTGCTGAAGTAATTGCCAACAGGAAAACTGTTTTCCAGGAGAGAAATTGCAATTCTGAAGATGCTGCTGGCTCAAAAGGAGGAAGAGTTAATTTTTCCAAGACGAAATTGAGGTCCCATGCAGGCACTGGTTGTTTTCTTGGAGGTTTGATATTCTTTATCCCTCTTAGAAACTGTCTTAGCAAAGGATGTGAGAACACAGGTGGATCACAGCTGTATTTTGCTGAAATTGCTGAAGCGTGTATTTTTATGGAAGAATATGAAAGGCCATTGTGAAGCATTTCTGCCAAGTATTCTAGAATCTGCGGGATGTTCATTACTGATGCATCCTGTCCCTTGTTGGCATTCCAGATGTTGAACCCCTTCCATTTGGCTGAATAAGTTTTTCTGATGGAAGGCCTGCGTGCTTCCAGTAGGATCTCTTGAACTTTTTTGGAGAGAGATATATGGGGAGAAATCATGGAATCCTCCAAGCTGTCAGATGCAATGTTTGCAGGTTTGGATGAACAGTCCTGTAATTGTGCTGAGTTATAAGCAGAGGCCATAGAGGCAGGGGCCACGGCTTGGTGCGAGTTATGCTCCTTAGTAATGGGTACCAGTGCTGTCTTGGCCAGTCTGGAGCTATCAAAATGCCTTTCGGTTGTTCTGCTTTGATCTTCAGTAACACCTTGGTCATTAATGGCAGAGGTGGGAATGCATAGATTGTCAGAGAATTCCAGCTGAAGGAGAGAGCATCTATTCTCCAGGCTTGAGGATGGTGTGTCCTTGAGCAGAACTTTTTCAGATGATGATTGTGGTGTGAGGCAAAGAGATCTATGTCCGGCCTCCCCCATGCATGAGTTATTTGTGAAAAAATGTCTGGATGCAACATCCATTCGTGCGGGTCCATAATGTTTCTGCTTAGACTGTCCGCCAGAACATTGTCCTTGCCTGGAACAAACTGGAATTGCAACTGTATGTTCAGCTCCAGGGACTTTTCCCAAAGAGTCATCGTTAGTCTGCAGAGGGGGTAAGAATGGGTGCCTCCCTGCTTGTTTATGTACCACATAACAGTGTGTTGTCTGTCCTTATCAGCAGATGGCCTTGCTGAAGAAATTTTCCGAAGGCCTCGATTGCATGAATCACTGCCAGCATCTCTTTTTGATTGATGTGCAGATGCAATTCCCGAGGAGCCCATTGCCCTTGAATGCATCTGCCTTCCATGTGCACCCCCATCCATGATCTGAGGCGTCTCTTGTAATGGTTTGGCTTGCTTGAGGTTTGTTGAAGGACACGCCTTTGTTTAGCTGGCTTGCTTGTGCCCACCACAAAAATTCCTTTTGTAGACATGGAATGAGTGGAATAATTGCTTCTAAGTTGTGACTGTGTTGAGACCATAAACTTTTTAGGTACCACTGTAGCTTTCTCATGTGTAGTCTTGCTAGTGGAATCAGAAGAATGCAAGATGCCATGAACCCCAGGGCCTGCAGGATTTTCCTTGCAGTCATCTGGGTGTGCTTTGCTAGGCTTTTGAAGTAATCTGGTAATTGATCTTGTTTTTCTTCTGTGAGGAAAGCCATTTGTGAGTTTGTGTCCAGTTTGGCTCCTAGAAAGATTATTTGCTGTGATGGCAGTAGTCTTGATTTTTGAATACTGACTGTGTATCCCAAAGCCTGTAGTAAGTGAATGACATAGTCCAAGTTTCTTATCAAGTCTTGCTTGCTGTCCGCTTGTATAAGGCAGTCGTCCAGATAAGGGTATATTTGTATCCCCTGAAGTCTGCAATGTGCAATTACTGATGCCAGGCATTTCGTGAATACTCTGGGTGCAGTAGATAAGCCAAAAGGCAATGCTGAGAATTGATAATGCTCTGACCCTGCAAGAAATCTGAGGTATCTTCTGCAGCTGTGTCTGATTGGGACATGCAGGTATGCCTCCTTGAGGTCCAGAGTAACCAGCCAAGACCCCTTGCCCAGCATGGGAAGAAGTTGCTGTAACGTCAGCATTTTGAATTTTGGCACAATGAGAAAAGTTTTTAGAGCGGACAAGTCCAGTATAGGTCGCCATTATTTTTCTTTTCTTGGAACAAGGAACAGTCTTGAGTAGAATCCCTGTCCTTGTTCCTGAGGAGGAACCTTTTCTATTGCTTTGATTTGTAGCAGCTTTGAAACTTGTATGAGTGCCTCTGCCCTTTGAGTCTGTGGCAGGTTTGGCATGCCTTGTCTTGTTGGTAAGGTATGGAAGTGGAACCTGTAACCTTTGTCTATTATGTTCAAAATCCATCCGTCCTTTGTAAAAACATGCCAATTCTCTGAAAATAAGGATAACTTTCCGCCTAAAGGTGCTTCTCTTTGAGCCTTGGTTGGCGGTGTCAAAGTTAAGTCATTGTGATTGCCCCTGTGGAGCAGTAGGAGTCTCTGCGCCACTTCTCTGGTTAGTTGGTTGCCATTGGCGGCCCCTGTAGGAGCCTCGGTATTGCCCTCTACCTTGAGCACGCCTGTTTTTTCCCCTTTGAAACTTCTGTGTGTCAGGAAAGGACCAGTTCTTCAAAGGCCAATTCCTGCTGAACCTGGAGGAAATCTTTGACTGTTTGTACTGATTTAGCCTTTTCCTCAATCGATTTTAACACACCCTGTGCATTAGCACCAAATAGCTTGTCTTTTTCCAGAGGTGCATCTAGAAGCTTTGCTTTAACATGATCTGGCAATGACTGTTCTTTCAACCAAGCATGTCTACGTATGACGACCCCTGTCATAGCTGCCCTACATGAAGCTTCCAATGCATCATAACCACACTGAAGAAAATGATTGCTAACCTGCCGAGTGTTATGAACCAAATCATGCAAAGCCTTTCTATCTAAAGGCTCAGGAGAGGCTAACTTTTTCTGCAAATCATCCATCAGGAAATCCTGATACTGAAACATATGAAAAAGACAGTTTAGAGCCCTCATGGCAAGGGTGGAAGAGGTATAAACTTTTTTACCCCACCTCTCCAGGGACCTAGATTCCCTGTCTGCGGGCAAAGGATTCTTGGCCGAGGAAGTGGCCACTCCTTTGGGCCCCTGAGAAATAGTTTCTAGATCAACAGAGTGGGCCTTAAAGAGGTGTTTATGAGTTTCAGGAACCCTGTAATACCTGTCTGGCTTGACAGGAGCAGGAGGGAGAGAGTCAGGAGAAGTACTGGAGTCTGAGTACACATCATCCAGTACATCTAACACTGGGGGAATAGCTAAAGGCCTGTGCTGGGGTAACTTAAGGAAGGTCCGAAGCCTTTTCCTGGAGTCAGAGAAATCCTGGCCCTGCCACTGAAAATGCTCTCTCATGGAGTGGAGAATTTCCCTGAAAGAAATATCCTCAGGAGGAGAGGCAGAGGGAATGGATTCATCTGCATCAGAATCCTCGTAGGCCGGGAAGGGTTCTTCCTGGGAATCTGAAAGGCCTGACTCACCAGAAGCTTCATCTGAGGAAAGGGTATCTGGCTGCTCAACCCTGGGCCTTTTGTCTGAAGGTGGCTGAGAACCTCTGTCTGGGTGAGCCTGAGAGCCCCTGATTAAAGAAATTAGATCTGCAGCTAAAGTCATGATCTGTTTATCCGAAGTGGGACCCTGTGTGAAAGATTTAGGAGGGTGAGACTTAGCCTGGCTGGCAGCCTTAGCACGTGTGTAGGCCTTGATAGACATAGACACAGGAGGCCTAGCTGCTCCACGTGCTGGAGTAACTTTGTCCACCGGTATGGTGTCAGGTAAATCTTGGGCTTCGGTTTCAGGAGGAAAATCAATAACCGGCACCGGGGTAGCCTCCGGGACCGAAGTATGCGGGAAAGCGGTGCTGTCGGTCTGGAGCGGTTGAATTACCGCCTCCGAAGAGACCGATGTACTCACAGTAGGCTTAGGCGTGGTGTCGGTGGAAGTCACGGGCCGCAGAGGTCGGTCCCGGTCCTTCTGTTTTTTGGAAACATGTGCTGTCGGAAGTTCCGACGGCATGATATAGGCATAATTTTCCCCAAAAAGGTCTTCAGCAAATTCTGCGCTTATTGAAGCAAGCACAGGCAGCGCAGGCCGAGACGTCGTGGTCTGAGCCGAAGCAGGGAAGGCAGTAAGAATGGAAGTCCTTATGAGGTATTTGTTTACCACAAGGCAAACAATTATTAACTTTTTCAGTTTGGTCTGACATCGGCTGAGGCAAGAAAAGGTTCCCCAACAGGGTATTAGCTTTTTGATGACTTCGGTATCTGAAAACACAGGAGCTGGCCGACCGGCACTTGCGAACTGCTTCTGCTTCAGGCACAGCGCGGCAAGAAAGACTGAAGAAGATGGCGTCGGCTGATGCTTTATACCCTGGCCGCTCTGACGTCAGGGAGGAGGCGACATCAGCCGACGCCAGACCTGGACTTTGGAATCCGGCCGACCGAAGGGCTGCCTGGGGCAGGACAACCCATATGTCAGGACTGCAGTTGCATTCTTGAAGGACATCAAATTATTACTCATACACAAACTTCTAAATTCTTGACTTTTATATTGTAGACCACTGCCAGATATGGTAACACCAGTGCCAGGGGCATTATAGCTTCTCTTCCTTTGGGTTCATAGGTGAATACTGGGCTAACTGCCCTGAAGGGCCATTTTAAGCCTAGCCAATAACTACAGTTCAGAATCAAACCCTGTACCTTTTGTCTATAGGCAGAAGACCATTATGCCAAACCCACACCTTGGTATGCCAAACTGTTACCATAGTTCATATAAAAATGCAGATGGCACAACTCTGTACTACTTTAAGTAGTCAAGTTGAAATTCCTGGTGAATGTATTATATCTCTTGCTCTTTTGCACATTACTGCTTGATGATATGATTTATGTACCTTCAAGCATTTTTCTTTTCGGTTGGTTAGGAAATATTTTTTTTTTCAGCTAAGAACACTAAGCCTTGGATACAGGCTATTTAATCCTTTTCAGAAAAACGAGTCTCAACTTCTTTCATTACAGATAGCAGTTTGCACAGAAAAGCTACAGTGCTTCCTGTGCCAAGGGTGCAGGGTTTGAATTTTTCCACCCTCACTTAACTGCAATTCTAAGTCAGTGTCAGTACATCTCTAAAATTATTTTATTTTTCCCTGTCATTGGCAACTACAGAATTACAAAAATAAGGTCTAGTACTCGTACATCTCTGGTAAATATGCTCTAGTCATCACACCTGCCATTTACAACTTCTCTTCTGATCTGTATTTCACTTTCAGACCATACTTCTGTAGAGTAAGCAACATTCTCTGCAATCTCAGAACTTTCTAAATATGGCTTGCAATAGTTTGTGATTCTCCAAGAAATAATTTCATGCAGACACATACAATACTAACATTTTTTTAACTGGTTTAGCCAAGTGGTTTGCCATACTTCACCCAAATGAATCTGTCAGGACAAGGGCCAGGCTTAACTGTTCTGGAAAAAGTCCTAAAGCCCATGTATCCCCTAACCAGAGAGCATAATCACCTCAATTTTCATATGAGGACAGAGTCTGATGTTAGGCAGCAGGTCAGTCTGCTGATGCTGTGGACTGCAGACTCCTTTCCCAAACATAACTCCATCCCTTTCAGTGGCCAGCAAGTTCCAAACACTGATGCTCTCTTATGTGTGCACACCTGCTACCACATATGCAACCTTCTGCCCATACCTCCCAACCGTACCAAATTACTCTGTTTTTACCAAGTTTTGGGCTCCAAATAATGGGGTGCCATGATTCCAAGTGGCACCCCTTCATTTCTGAATTTTTCCACCTTTTTTTAAAATTATTTTTTTCTCGCTTTCTGAGCTGACATCATTGCATGCACAATGACATCAGCCTGTCAGAATTTAGCTCACGGGCTCACGTGCACACTTCCGGCTGTTAGTAGCAAGCGGGAAACATTTATTTTATGCTGGTTGCTTTGCTTTCTGTTGCGAGCGAGAAGGAGCTGGAATTCAAATTATGCTGTCTGCTTTTGAGATAGCCTAGCTACTGGAAGAGAAGTCTGCAGAGCTGTGGAAAACATTTATTTTATGCTGGCTGCTTTGCTTTCTGTTACGAGCTGCTTTCAGGATACTAGCAAGCCTAGCTGCTGGAAGAGAAGTCTGCAGATAACATGTTTGGTGGATAGCGACCGACTGGATACTACAGACTGCAAAGCTGCTTATGGTTACGAGCAGGGATCGAGATCGTTTCAGGTACCTTCTTGTGAATGGATGGCGTGGTGGTTGCAGAGATTTTTCAGGTGGGTGTGTGAGTGCATTTAGGGGAATGTCTTTGCTGACAATGCATGCGTCACAAGGGAGAACACTAGTGCACTCAGATGTCTCAGTGCGAGAGTTCGATTCAGGCACATGATAGTGAGACATACCTGTGTCTGAATCACATATTTCTTTTCATTATGCTACTGATCAGTGTGCATTGTTTCTATTCTACATTGTTGTGTTCATTGTCTGTAAAGATGTAGTTGGAATATAGGTTCATAGGTTCATACTAGGCCATCTGCCCTAGGGCATTTATAAGCCTAGCCAGAGTGTGTTTGGCTTTTGCCACTCATTTTAAATTCATTTTGCTATTCCCTTTTTCGAGGTTAGTATACTGTGCCTCTGTCTAACAGTGACACAGAAGTGATACCCAGGGCAAACCTACGAACTCCAGGAATAAATTTCAACTTCAAACCAGCAAAAAACACCAATATGGAAAAAGAACACTCAATCACAGATTGATTTGTGGAACGACAAACTCCCATCCACTCATCAAGATTCCTCTTGAAGAGAGTCAAGAGGGACTCTGACTAACCTGGACTGGGATTTTATTCCAGAGTGAAGGGAGCCCCTGGGTTATGAATCTGTCCCTCCAGCATGTCCTATTTATTTCAGTGCTGAGGTTCAAAGTCTCTCGAGCGCTTAGCTCGATGGGATTTGGATTTTCTGAGGTGCAGCATGTCCATTAATTCGAGGTTGGACATGGCTTTATACGTCAGGCACAGATCGCCTCTGAGCAGGCGGTATGCCACTGAGTAGAGCTGGAGTTTCTTTAACCGGGCAGCATATGGCATCTGTTTGAGCCCTTTGATCCTCTTGGTGAGGTACTTTTGGGGTCTTTCCAGTTTCTGCAGGTTTCTGGTAAGGTACATTCTAAAAGGGGCATTGTACTCAATTATGGGCCTGAAGAGGGATGAGTAAAGAGGCACGAGGACCTCCCCTGATCTAGATGTGAATCCCTTCATGATTGGGTGGGCTATATAAAATGTTTTTCTAACCACTTTGGCCACGTGGTTGTCAAATGAGAGATTGCTATCAACTTGGGTCCCCAGGTCCCTAATTACTTCTTCTGTACTTAATGGATTACCACCTATGTGGCAATTTGTGGGCACTTTGCTTTTGCCAAAGGGGATGACTATACACTTTTTGGCATTTAGCTTGAGGCCATGGCTCTGGCACCAGTTGTCTGTTTCTATGAGGCCCTTTTGGAGGATGCTTGTGTCGGCTGGAGAGTCGATTATGGCACCCAGTTTGCAGTAATCTGTGAACTTGGTCAGCCACAGTCCTTCCGTGTTGGCCTGTACCTCCGAGAAATATATACCGAACAAGAGAGGTCCCAGGACTGAGCCTTGTGGGACACCACTTGTAACTGGTTTTGAGTCTGACATGGCTCCAGCAATTCTAACCATGTGGGATCTGTCTTTGAGCCAGTTTGCAACCCATCTAGTGACATAGGGGTTTATATTTAAGCTGGTGAGCTTATCTATAATGCCCGAGCGGGGTATTGTATCGAAGGCTTTTGCGAGGTCCAGGTAGGCTGTGTGGACCACCTTCCCCTCGTCAATGGCCTTGGTGACTGTTTCAAAGAAATCAACCAGGTTTAAGAGGCAGGATCTGCCCTTAACAAAGCCGAACTGGGTAGGATCCAGTGTGTGTAGGTTCCCCAATATCTTTATTTATGAGGTCCATGATGATCCTTTCCACAGCTTTGCAGACCAAGCTAATCAGGCTTATGAGGCAAAAGTTTCCAGGATCCGTTGAGCACCACCTTTGTGGAGAGGGACCACTGTTGCTGTACGCCACTCTTTGGGTACATATCCTGTAGTAAGGCTGAAATTGAACAGTAGTTTTATGTTTGGGTTTAGCTCTTCTTGGAGTTCATGTAGGACGCAGCCTGGGACACCGTCTGGTCCCATTGATGCTGTGTTTTTTGCTTTGGAGAGGGCAGCTCTTACTTGAGCATCTGAGATGTCAGGGGGGCAGCACTCTGCTGGGATAGATATTTGCCCTTTTGGTGGGGGGGGGAGTTTGCGCTGAACCTGTCAGCTAGGATGTTGGCAATGTCTGTGGGTTCGATGTATTTTTTGTCATTTTGGACTAATTCTGAGCATATCTGGGAATTCCCACCCAGGTTCCTAACATAACTAAAGAAAGCCTTGTGATTATCCTTAGTGTCCTGTGCAATTTTTCTCTCAAAGCTGGCCTTAGACGATTTTATGAGTGCCCATAGTTTTTTGCTAATACTGATCAGAGATGCCTTCCCTTTTTGGGATTTTGCTCTATCATGTAGTAGCTTCCTCCTTCTGTTGAATAGTTTGTTTATGGCTGGGGTCCACCAGACAGGACGTCTGCCTTTGGAGGATTGGGTCTTGGTTTTATTTGGGATTGCATGATCCATGCATTCATGAAGGTGTTCATAGAATGCATTTATAAAGGATTCTACGGTCTGGGCCGTATTTTCCACAGGCTCGGGGGCTTTGAATGATTCCACCTCGGTTTTGAGGAGTGTGAAATTTGCTTTAGAGAAGTTTTTCACTGTGGTTTTCTGGGCAGAGGGTGGGGTCGGGATGTGAATATCCAGTGAGATTAGTTTATGGTCTGATCTTACCAGTGAGGGATACACTTCTAGTCTGGAGCATAGAGTCCCCCATGTTGGTGATGATCAGGTCCAGTATGTTTTCCCCTCTTGTCGGAGTGGTAACAAGTTGTTCCATAGCATTTTAGTTTATAAATTCTAGGAACCTTTGGGCTAGGGTGTTGGAGCTAGAGTAATGCTCCCAGTCTATGTTTGGGTAGTTGAAGTCGCCCAATATAATGGTGTTTGGAGAGACCTTCATATTTTCCAGTGTTTTCAGGAAGGCCGAGTGGGGTTCCTGGGTTTGGGAGGGTGGTCTGTAGCAGACTATAAACTGGGAGGTAGATTTACCCACTGTTAGTTGCACATGGATAGTCTCTGATGCTTCGTGCTGTGCCACCAACCTGGAGGTGTGGGTATCTTTGACGAATATTGATACTCCCCCTCCTTTTGTGGTTCGGTCCAAGTTTTGGGGCCGAAAAGCATGGTATGAGGTATAACCTGGTAGTGCTGGGGTGTTCTCAGGAGCCTTGAACCAGGTTTCTGTTACTGCACACATATCGATGTTCTCCATGCTAAGGAGAGTTTTGAGTGCGTGCATCTTGAGGTTTAGACTTCTGGCGTTGAGTAGCATTACTCAGTTTCTTATCCCTTGTGATACCTATGGAGGTGGGTTTGTCTTTTGAGCCTTGCCTAAAAAAGGCACTATGGGGGAAGCAAGAGCCTTTGCCAATATCCGAAAGCCCAGGTGTGACAGGTGCAAGCCGTCCCTAGCGAAGCATCGTGGCTTGTCGAGCATGTCATCCCAGGCTGACAGACATTGGATCCCCTTTGAATGACACCAATACTTAAACCAATTGTTAAAATTGATCATCTTTCTTCATATTGTGGCATCATTCTTGGTGAGGGTAAGATGCTACTCAAGGTCAGGGTCATACCGGCCTGGGCTACATGCTCAGAGAGCTCCTCTGTGTCTGTTTTCATGTAGTCCAGGGAGTTACGTCTCAGGTCATTCACACCAGCATGGACAATGACAGAGTCATATTTGTACTTGCCTTGGAGTGACCTGAGTGCTTGTGTTATGTGGCGGATCCTAGCACCCGACAGGCAGCTCACAGTGACCTTCTCCTTGTTCAGCCTGGTGAGCGGGATGTCAGTGTGCCTAACAATAGAGTCACTTATTACATGTGTATCAGGTGTGTTGTTTAGCCTTAAGGGCTGTGACTGTTCTGCACAATGGCTTTGTGAGCTATGTGTTGCATGTGTTTTGTTTTGGGGTAGCGGTTGCTTGGGTGTCTGCTTTGGAGGTCTCTGCTGCTTAGGCAGATTTTTATTTAGAGCCTCCGAGTATGTTTTTGTGTGTTTATGTGTTTGGTTTGCTGTCATGGTAGGTCTATGAGAGACTGGAATTGTAATGAGTGGGGTTTCCTTCTCCTCCTGACTGGTTACGCCGGTACTAAGTTGAGAGAGCTTAGCCTCCAGTTTGGCTATATGGTTGCATCTCTCACATGTGTTGGAATTTGTTGGGAGGAGGAGAGGGTTGTCTGTGTACATGAGGCAGTTGTAACATTGCCTCAAGATTCCCAGATTCACCAGCTGGACCAGAGAGGAGATTGACAACTGACCTTTGGACATGCTAGAATAGTATTGGGAATTCCTTTATAATTGAAAAAAGGGCCAATGGGGAACAAGGTACTCAAGGGGAGTTTGTGAGGGTGTAGTGCTTTTCATTTTTTAGTGCTGACTTATATAATTGCTTTTTTGAGCAAGTGCCAGGTAACTTAAATGCAATGTGTTACAGGTAACTTAAATGCAAAAACGACAAACATTAATTTCTTTCAAGTGAAACAAGGAAATAAGTACAGTAAACAATGCAGATATCACTAGGGATCCAGAGAAGTGCTGAAAAGCCGCGTTTTAGGTGGAATTAGCGTTTCAGGGAAACAACAAGCATACAAACAAAGCTAGATTCAGCAGGCCTGGATCTAGTCTATGCTACAGCAAACAAGGTGTACCAATTTCAGTAAGAAACAGTTCAAATATGCAGGCACTATAAGCCTTTAACCAGAAATTCCCAGCTCAGAAGGGCAGAGTCCAGCCTCTCCTCCCACAAGAGTGCAGACCACGAACCTTCCTAATGTAAAACAACTGGTCTGAAGCCCAAGTGCTTAATCCAAAAGACTTAGAATGATAGCTACACTTAATCAAGTTACTACCAAGCAGTAATAAATACAATTGAATACTTTAAAGAATGCCTGGATTAGTGCTCAAGTTATACAAACAAAGCTAGATTCAGCAGGCCTGGATCTAGTCTATGCTACAGCAAACAATTTGTACCAATTTCAGTAAGAAGCAGTTCAAATATACAGGCACTATAAGCCTTTAACCAGAAATTCCCAGCTCAGAAGGGTAGAGTCCAGCCTCTCCTCCCACAAGAGTGCAGACCACGAACCCTCTTAATGTAAAATAACTGGCCTGAAGCCCAAGTGCTTAAACCAGAATTAATACACTTTTAGAATAACAGACACTGAGCCCTCAATCAGCAGTTCCCAACTTAGAAGGATGTAAGCTACCTGTTCTGCCACTACAGTGCAGACCACAAACCTTCTTAATGTAAAACAACTGGTTTGAAGCCAAAGTGCTTAAACTAAAAGGCTTAGAATGAGTTACACCAAGCAGTAATAAATACAATTGAGTACTATTAAGATGATGCAAAAGCAAAATAAAGTAGGAAGAAACACAAATACAGTAAAAGCAGATAAAAAAAAATTGAGTGAGCAAATGAGATGTGCCCAGGAGTTACAGGACAGAAACAAGTGCAAATGCAGGCCTTCAAATCAGAAAGTTGAGAGAGATGGAAGACTGCCCAAATGGCCAATAACTACAAATTCTGGGCCAGAACCACTTCTTATGTGGTAGACAGGTTACCTAATGCTTACCACTCCCACTGATAAGCTAGAAGGCTTCCCTCCAACACAGAAAGGCTTGGGGGGCTCAGAAGCTTACAAACAATCCTGGATACAGCAAATCTGTATCTGGAACACTAATTACAGGAAAGGTAGGAAACAGGCTTACAATTTTTTTTTCAGAAAAGTAGTAAAAACAATTCACATGCAGTGCAAGAGTATGTAGCAATATTAGTCCACACACAGTTTGAAAAAATGTAATTAAATTAAAAAGGACTAAAAGCAAGTGCAGAAAGGGTTTATTAGGTAGAATGCGGTAAGGAGATGGGACTGGGGCAGTGTCCTAGATCAAATCTACAGTGGGGCGGGCACTGCAAAAGCCACCAAATTTAAACTACAACCAAGAATTGGGGGGCAGTTTCAACAGAGATGCGAGGAATCACAGTGCAAATTATAAAACCAGGAAAATATATACTGATCTCTGTATATTTGCAGAACAGTAAGACAACAGATATCTAAGCAACAATTTAGCTCTATAATACAGAAAAATATACTCTGCTCTATATATTTGCAGGTAGTCTTGTAAGGCTCTCTCTTAGTGCACAGGTTCCAATTTAAATGCAGGCTGTTTTTAACAGGTCAAATTAAGGGAACCTGGAGTTAAGCAACACACAAGCTATAAAAACCGGTTATATCAGCTGAAGACAAGGCAGAAAATGGGGTGGGGAAGACAGTTTCAACAGAGATGTGAGGAATCACAGTGCAAATTATAAAACCAGAAAAATGTATACTGATCTCTGTATATTTGCAGAACAGTAAGACAACAGATATCCAATTGCTTTTGAAACATTCCCTGGTATATCAGCCACAATGGCATACTATAAAATAGCAACTTGTGCATGTAGAATGACCACATATACAGTCAGAGATGAACACAGAATGAAAAAGTTCTTACAAAATACCATTTTGGGCTACAGTTTTTAGGTGTCTAAAGGTGGATATTTTGCAAGACAAAGTAATCCAGTGCAAAAGATATGTTTTGCATTATTATTATCCAAATAAAGTTTCATTGTTGCTGAATTTTAGTAATTTGTTTGCATACTTTTGTATGATATTGAATTGTTTTCAGCAATATTTAGAAGAAAAGTTAGAAAATACATTTTCCACTTAAATATCAGGACTGTTGCTATTTTTTCATATTTTCCCCTGCAGGACATAACTGCCCAGATCAGCATTGCCTTGTGAGGTAAGCCTGTAACTAATAAAACAAATTGTGAAGTGCATGTCATATGATATGGATTATGTCTTCTCAGCTAGTTCAGAAGACGTACAGCTTGAATCACTCTGCTCATCTGCAATTGTCTGATAATTATTTCAGTGAGTGTGTGTGTATGTGAAAATGCCCCAGGTGAATACACCTGGTGGCTAGAGAGATACTCAGTCAGGCTCAAACCCTGTACCTTGGGTACAGGTAACAAGAGCCTAAAGTTCCTGGCTGCCACCACTTGCGAATTTAGGTCTAATTTTTTTTGTTCTGTTTCTCATAAAATCTGTGGTTTTCACTGAAGGAGTGAATTCACTAAATAATGACAGGCATTTGAATTTCAGACTTCAAATTCTTCAGAAAATAAATGGTAACACAAAACCTTTCATTCTAGCAATTTTCTAAGTTTATCAGATCAGTATTTGAAACGTGTCCCTATTTTGGGGATTTATTTGCCGACTATTGGCTTTGTCCAGGGTTTTTATGTGCTAAGACATTGAGAGCTATGGTGAGAAATGTGAACTGAATTCTGTATTCCCCCCATTATTGGCTTTTTCCAGGTTTTTTTGTGCTAAGAGGTTGAGAGCTATGGTGAGAAATGAGATCTGAATTCACTAAATGATAGCCATTTAAGTTTGTCTTTCTATCTTTCAGGAAACTGCTGATTTGGCATAGTGGTATGTTGCTCTGATTCTAGTCCACAGGGTCCTGTGTTCAAGACTTGGCATTGGCAGTGAAATGCATGGTGGTAATGTAACGTTTTATTCTAGCAACTTTCCAAAATTATAAAAGCAATACTTAAAATGTGTGCCTCCATTTTTTTGCCTTTCGTCCACCCCCCAAAAAAAATCCTGAAATTGAAAATAAGTATGAGAAGTTGTGCAAGATGCATATCGCTTACACTACTGTCATTCTATTTTATATATATATATATATATATATATATATATATATATATATATATATATATATATATATATATACACACACACACACATACATACACACACACACACACACACACACACACACACACACACACACGTGTGGATTTTATGATGGAAATGTTCTGAATTGGGCAGTTTTGTCATTATTGGTTCGTGCATTTGGTTTCATTGCCTACTGGAAAAATGTTCAAACAATAAATTTCAAATGTGCTCTAAGTTTAACAAGTCTGCTGTAGTACACAAGGAATGTAATTTAATAAAATCAGGAAGGTGTATCAAAGAACACATGTATGTTTCTTATTTTGTGTGCAAGGGGCCTATGATTTTCATTGCGAGACAGTATTGCTTTGCTTAGCAGATGTCTATTAGTGTTTGTGCATTGTGCTATAAAATGTAAAAAATAAAATCCAAATAATCATTGTAGAAGTAAAGCAGTATGCACACATTACATAGCCAGGTAATGGGACATTGGAATGGCTGCAGGGGACTCTGGTGCCATATTTTGGTTGTTTGTTCTTCAGTTTGCGTTTGAAAGTTGGTATACCACAATTCCATTGGTGTGGGCGGGGTTACTCATTATGTATGCAAATTTTATGTTAAACAGCATACAGATTTATACCTATTTTTCATGGGCCTTGTCCAGATTTTGATGATTCCAGGTTGAGAGGTATGCTTCTGCCCTTACGGCTCACTGCTATGCAGCATGTGCTTACCAGTCTTGTTTCCATGGGTAAAGTACCTACATTCCAGCAGATGGTACCAGTGTAGACAGCCACGTTACCTCCTTCCCCCCCAGCATCAATGAAGTGGCAGTCAATCTCTCTTACTTTCCTCCCCCACCCAGACCCTCCAGAGTCTCATCTATTAATCAAACATGGACTGCCTGGACTGCAACTGAGGTTTCATCCCTCTATGACCCAGGGCTAAGCAACACTCATCTGTGCATCTGCAAGTCCTCAAACAACACAGGTAAGTGATCAACTCTCCTTTACAGTCACAGCTCTGCCATTTCTGAACAGTCATATTTAAAACAGAGCTAGCTTATATCACAATACTTTAATAATACCTATTATTTTAAACTCATTCCCAAGCTAAAACTTATTCTAATAGCTTTCTTGGAAACACAGTTATGTCAGATACATCAAGTACAAACTCTGCAAAACAATGCATCATTTCTAGGAACCTTTGTAACGTCTGATTGTCACTGGGCTTTCGCATTTCCACAACTGTTTTAACTGTTTCACACACTGACAAAAAGGAATGATCAACATATTCCATACTGGTCACTCTGATTTTATAAATTGTTTGTTACTTAACTTAAAATTATGTTCTTTCTTTTGAAATTTGACAATTTTATTGATGCAATCAATTCACAAACAACATTACAAACACATTTTATTTTAGCTATCAAACAATACGTAAAAAAAAATCAACATTCTGGGGCATGTCAGACTTTCTAATTTTTCACCCGTTTGCCAAACAGATTACGACACTACATCAACACTGCAAAGATAAGTATATGCACATCATTCAGTGTAGTATACATAACCTTAAAGTTATTATTCATGACTCAGATGTTCCTTCTACTAGAGGTCCAAGGCATCCATTTCAATGTGTTTTTCTTGTATTTTGACATTTGATGACAAGTTCCATTTCTTTTAGGTCTTCCACAATTTGCTTAACATTTTGTGTCAGTAGTTCCTTCCTTTTTCATTTTCTGGTGATTTTCTTCACTTAGAATTAAAATCAATAAAGCCCTTGCCCCTTTCACTATTCATGGTGTCAATACCATTCTCCAGACCAAATAATACTGCACAAGTCAATTTGTGCCCCATAAATTGTTCTTAAACTGGGACATTGCTAAAAGATATGCATATAAGTTTCTTATCAAATCAGTATCACATCTCCAGCACAGTGCTACAGAAAGTTTTGTGGGCATGCTAATATTAACATCCATTCCCAACCTACTAAAATACATATATCTGTAGAATAGGCCGACTCTTTCTCCAACACACATATGTAACTATAGAACTTAATTCAACCTCCCAAATAATTTTAATCTTATCTCTTTTCCACCTTCTGTTATCATTTTATGTCATTCACTTATATCCTTGCCTGTTTTCTGTCCACCAAAAGATGAAGTTCAGCCTTTCTTTGCTATGGACTGCATAATTTCATAGCCTTCTGTTAAATTTATTGAGCAGTTCCTCTGCTTATACCACAATCCGTACCCCTATCCATATATTGCTCCCAAGTCATTATTTTTCTCATGTAATTAACTGATAACAGTATGTTAATCCCTTACATGCCTTCAGAGTTCTACAAATTTCTGATGCTTGCAAGCCCTCATTCTTGTAGAATTTCTGCCGCTGCCAATTCACTGAACCTAGTTAGTGCATGTTTCTCTTTCAATGAGTTATCAACTTCATTAAAATCAACCACCAATGTCCCTATGCCATTTTTCTTCTCTTACCTTCAGATACTAAATTCATTTTACATTCTTTTCCTTCCTCCTAGTTGTTCTGTTAGGTTGGCTTTGTATCTAGAATGATGGCACCAACATTCTTCCAAAGTATTTCAGGTCTTGTTGCAGTAAAACATATCTCAAAGTCAGGGATTCCCATTTCTCCTGCTTATGTTGCCAAAGATATAGGGATATAATATTCCATACCAACTGATGTTTTCAATTATGTAAATTTTAGTGATTTTTTATTAAAAAAATAAAAAACAAAACTCATTTGAGGCAAGGAGAGACAAAAGGCAAACCCCTAAGATTACCCAAATACTACTGGCAGAAAGAAGAATCAAACTACTGCAACTGTATCATATTTAGACAATTATTATTCCACTGCCATATAAATATTTCACTTAAGACACCCCCTAGTGTATTTTTAAAAACATTTATTGAATTATCACGTAAGCAAACATAAATTTATATAAAAGAAAACAAAACATGCCAATATGTTTACTTTTACATACATTATATATCACATACATGCTTTTATACAATTATCATCAGTCCAACATTAACTGCTCAGTTTCTGCACTCCCTTAAACCTCACTCCTCCTGCAAAACATTATTTTGTATATATTGTTCCCGCAATTTCTATGTTTTCTATGCAGTTTATTCCTACTGTTTTCTAACAAATGCACTTACACACTTTTTTGGTTTCATTTGCTTTCTAAAGATGCTACTTCTGGTTCTTTCCCCTCTGTTAAAATATTCACTACCTCCAAGTACAGTTTACACTTTGATTGCAGTTTTCTAGGAATTGTTTTTTTGATAATTACCAGAATTAAACTTAACAAAGCTTTACAATTTCTAGGCAATTAAGATCCCGTATCCCAGCTCAAAAATCATTTGCTTAGTTATACCCATTTACTCATCCAATATTTCTGATGGAGTACTCTGTAGGGAACTTTTAAAGTCTAAAACACAAAACAAATGGTCAAAATAAAAAATATATAAACTATTAAATCCAACTTTAATGAACATGAAATAAAAACACTCATAACTGATAAGTGCTTTCATCCCAATTAATGTAACTTCATCAGACCAAGTTACACTCATATTAAAACCATTAAATACATGTTCTTATAATCACATAAAGGTGACCTTCAATACGTCATGGCTTTTTTAAAACAAAGCAATGTTTTAACTCCTTCTTTTGCAAAACTACTTTAAAATGTTCTCTCACATTCAAACCAGGAGGACTACATGCATTTAAACTTATCTGCCAACAATATTCTTTTAATCCAAATCATCCACAGCCTCTAACCTCTCACTATAATTAAATACCTTATAAGTGAAAATCTAAAACTAACATCACTATTCCCACTACGCTTTAGCACAACATGCTTTGCTAAACCACTGGCACCATCCTTAATAGCTACAGCTCTCATGTGCTCATACATTAGTGTTTTTATTTTGTGGTCATTAAAGTTGGATTTAATAATTTATATATTTTTTCTTTTGACCGTTTTTTTATGTTTTGGTTTAGTTTTTTGTGCGGTTGAGTGTATGTACCTCGAGGCTTTTTGGTGAGAACTTTTAACGTCTGCCTACCCATTACACTCCCTAAACAAATGTTCCTAGTAACCTCTTTCTTCCCCATCACACCTTCAGCATTTGCAATCTACCCCAAGGAAAAATTCTTTGGAAAATGCTTGGTGTACAAAAATACATGTGCAAACACATCCAAGCAAAAATTCAAAATCTCTAGACTTTTTGCATATTTGGAAGCCATACATATGCCCTCCCATTGCTTCATTGTGAATTGCTTATTCAGTCTCTACTCCCAATCTTTTCTAACCTTCTCTGACAGATTCCTACAGTTATTGTTCAATATTTTATATGCCTTACTAATTATCTTTTTTTAACAGCAGCTTCTGTTCTACATTCAACTAAAAACTCTACCACAGCAGGTCTTTCACTTAGGACTCTCACATCACTTTCTCTTTGCCTATACTTTGATATCAGTCCTGGATAAGGAAGGCAGTCTCTAGCCTGCAGTCCAGTCATCCTATTCTGTTACCTTTCACTCTCTACTTATTTGCTCCAAATACTTTGGTTCCTTTGTCAGTTTTCTCGAGTAAATTTCAGCCCCCTCTTGCCTATTTTTTGTACCCCTAATTGCAGTCATCCCCATCATCAAACTCTCTTTTCTCCATTCTCACATTGGCTTAGTTCTTAAAATGCTTTCTATAACTTTATGAATATAACATTCCATATGGCTGTTATTCTCCTTAAGGATTTGCATCCAAAATCCCATTTTCATCATTCTTGAATACCCCCCCCAACCGCTTCATCATCCCTTTCCACTTTGAAGTTTAGCTTCCTGCATGTGTTGAGTATAAGAGCCTTAAATGTGTAAAACTAAAATATCCCTTTAAATCTGGCCTTGCTAAACTACCTTGTCCTACTGGAAGGATCAACTAACTCTTGCCCTCTTCCCCTCCCAGATAAAACCTTATGTTTAATACAAATATGCCTGACCTGTACAAAAATCTAAAGGGTTAAAAACATTTCCACTGCTTGTACCTTATCCATATCTATAAACAATAGCGGCTTCCAGTTTCTCAGGTTTTGTATCATCTTCTGTCTTTTCCTACATATCCTTTGCTGCTATATGAGAATCCTTTTTAACCTATACTCCCAAATACTTTAGTTTATGGGTACTGTTGAACCAGTTCATGTTGGCATGTACTTTGACAGGATACTGGCTAAGGTTCTTGCTGTCCCTATAGTGCCTTTTTTAGGCAAGGTTCAAATGACAAATTCACCACCATAACAGGAACAGGAAAGCAAAAACTGAGGGTGATGCTACTCTATGCTAGAAGTCTAAATCTCAAAATGCACTCACTCGAGGCACTCCTTAAAATGGAGAACATCGATATCTGTGCAGTGACTGAGATCTAGTTCAAGGCCCCAGAGAGCATGCCTGCACTACCAGGCTATAACTCATACCACACTTTTTGGCCATGTAACCTGGACTGGAACACGAAATGTGGAGGTTGTCCATAGTCATCAAGGATATCCACACCTCCAGTCTAGATATCCACACCTCCAGTCTAGTTGCTCAGAATAATGAATCCGAGGTTATCCAAGTGCAACTAACTCTGGGCAAAACTGCAATCCAAATTATAGCTTACTACAGATCCCCCACCATGCCCTAGGATTCCCACTCCTCTTTTCTTGATGTACTAGAAAATATTAGGTTTCAACCAAACACCTTAATAATGGGGGATTTCAACTACCCCATCATTAACTGGGAAAACTACTCATGTACCGACTCCTTCGCTCAACTTCCTGGAATTCATAAACTTCAATGCCCTAGATCAATTTAATCACATCCCCACCAGGGGCAACAATATCCTAGATCTAGTCATTACCAACATGAGTGACCAGTGTTCCACACCTGAAGTCAACACCTCATTGGTCTGATCCGACCATAAGCTAATCACCCTAGATATCCAAATCCTGCCCCCACCTCCCATTAAGGAAACCACTGTAAAAAAAATTCTCCAAAGCCAACTTCATGCTTAAGACAGAAGTGGTGAACTTCATGACACCCATGCAGATGGACAACACAGTTACAACTACTGAATCCTACACAATTGCATTTTATAAGCACTTATACAAGTGCATGGATCATGCTATCCCAAACAGAGCCAAGACACTATCCTCCAAAAAAAGGAAGCCAATCTGGTGGTCCCCTGCCATAAACAAACTGTACAACAAAAGGAAGAAAAGTACAGTTTTGTACCTACCATAAATGTAGATGTTCGAGGATCTACATTGCTGCAGTCATAACCTGTGGGTAGTCCGCTGTCCTCGGTCGGCCCGAATACCAAAGAGCTAGGCTAGCGTCGGTCATTGTCGCCCAGAGCTGACGTCAGTACGTAATGGTACTTAAGCGCATGACCGACGCCATATCCTCAGTCTTTCTTGCCCCAGATGTCAGAAGGCCTACAAAAGAAAGGCCAGAGCCAAACTAGTAAACGCCCAACAACCACCAGTGTGGAAATAAAGAGTATCCCAAAAAGAAACACAACAATCACAAACTATAGAGGGGAAGGAGGGAGGGATAATAGGACTGCAGCAATGTAGATCCTTGAACATCTACATTTATGGTAGGTACAAAACTGTACTATGTTCTTCGTCTCACATTGCTGCAGTCATAACCTGTGGGTAGAATCCCAAAGCAAAGGAAAAGGGAGGCTGGCAAACTAAATAGCATTAGGAGCTGCTAACATGCCCTGTAAAACTGCAGTGGCAAACCCAGCCCTGGACTTGGAATAAAGAGGGAGATGGTAATGCTTAGCAAAAGTGTGTACTGAACTCCAAGTAGCCGCCTCCAAAATATCCTTAGTAGCTACCCCCCTCAAAAAAGCAGTAGATGTGGCAGTAGCCTTAGTAGAATGAGGTCTGATTCCAGCAGGAACATTCTTCCCATGATGAGAATAACAAAAAGCAATACATTGACCAATCCACTTAGAAATAGTCTGCTTGGAAACAGCTTTCCCTTGTGAACCCAAAGCAAAGGAAACAAATAACTGTTGAGTCTGCCTGAACTCTTTAGTTCTGTTCAAATAATAACGTAGCTGCCTGTGGATATCCAAAGAATGCAAGACTTTTTCCCCCTTATTTTGGGGATCAGCATAAAAAGTAGGCAAATGAATAGACTGGTTCAAGGCCACATTAGAAATCACTTTAGGCATAAAAGTAGGGTTAGTACGCAAAGAAACTCTATCCTTATGGAATATCAGAAAGGGTTCAACTGCCATGAGTGCCTGCAATTCAGATACCCTCCTAGCAGAAGTAATGGCCAACAAAAAAGCAGTCTTCCAAGACAAAACTTCAATTCAGACGTAGCTGCAGGTTCAAAAGGAGGTAAAGTAAGCTTCTCCAACACAAAATTGAGATCCCAGGAAGGAGTAGGAGCTCTATGTGGGGGTCTTATATTTTTTGCCCCTCTAAGAAATTGTTTGAACAAAGGGTGAGAAAATAAAGGAGGGTCACAATCATGGCTGCAGCATGAACCTTCACAGAAGAGAATGACAAACCCTTGTCCAGTAATCCAGTAAGATACTGTAGTGCAAAACTCAAATTAGGTACTGAAACATCAAAGCCCTTCGCTGTGCTCCAAAGAAAAAATCTCCTCCATTTATCAGCATAAACTTTTCGAGTACTAGGCCGCCTGGCTTCCAAAATGACATCTAAAACCTGTTGAGGAAGTTGAGACCCCACCGGCTCCATTACAGAATACGCCAGGCTGTTAGATGCAGGGACTGCACCCTGACATTGAGAAAATGATTGTTTGACTGGGATAACAAATGAGGAATCTGTGGCAAAGGCCAAGGAGGCTCCTGAACTAAACTCCTCAGCAGAGGACACCAATGCTGACGTGGCCAATCTGGTGCTATTAGAATCATGCAAGGCTTGTCCCGCCTGACTTTCAAGAGTACCTTGGGAAGAAGAGGCAGAGGGGAGAAAGCATAAGTGTGAAGGTTGTTCCAACTGAAAGATAGAGCATCCACTTTCCAAGCATTTGGGTGAAACATCTTTGTGCAAAATTTTGGCAGTTGGAAATTCAGTGGAGAAGCGAACAGATCTATGTCTGGAGCTCCCCAAGCCACAGTCAACTGTTTGAAAACCTGAGGGTCCAGTTTCCACTCGTGGGGATCCACAATTTGTCTGCTCAATACATCTGCTAGGGAGTTCTGTGCTCCTGGCAGAAACCTTGCTTGAAGACTGATGTGCAAACTCAGAGCAGTCTCCCACAATATCATTGCTTGTCTGCAAAGAGGGTAGGAATGGGTTCCCCCCTGCTTGTTGATGTACCACATGACTGTTGTGTTGTCTGTTTGAATCAACACCTGTCCTGGCTGAAGTAGGTCCTTGAAGGCCATCAAGGCAAATTGGACTGCTAACATCTCCTTCATGTTGATATGCAAATGTAGTAGTTTGGGAGGCCACATGTCTTGTATCCATTTCCCATTGAAGTGTGCTCCCCAAGCCAAGTCCGAGGCATCCGTCGTTAGGATCTGACTCGCCTCTGGTTGGGTCACAGAGAGTCCCCTGTTTAGGTGACATTCCTGAGCCCACCACAAGAATTCCTTCTGGATGCAAGGTAAAATCCGAATGACAGTGTCCAAACCGTGGCAGTGTTGAGTCCACACACTTTTCAGATACCATTGTAGCTTCCTCATATGCAGTTTAGCATTGGGAAGTACTAGAATGCAAGATGCCATGAACCCCAAGGCTTGAAGGACTGTCCTTGCAGTCAGCCTGGACATTACTGATAATTGCTGGAAGTATAGATGAAGAGTTCTTTGTTTGTCCGGGGTCAGAAATGCCATCTGAGAAGCTGTATTCAGTCTCACACCCAGAAAGCACATGTCCTGAGAGGGCACTAGACTGGACTTTATTTCATTCACAGAATACCCTAGGCACTTTAAAACTGCCATTACATACTGGAGATGTTGTAGTAGCTTGTCTTTGTTTTGAGCAAGAATCAGGCAATCGTCCAGATAAGGATAAATTTGTATTCCTCTCTGTCTGAAGAAAGCAATTACAGGAGCCAGAACTTTTGGGAATACCCTGGGCGCAGTAGATAAACCAAAGGGCAATGCAGAGAACTGATAATGAGAAGTACCAGCCCGAAATCTCAGGAATCTCCTGCAGCTGGGCCTGATAGGAATGTGAAGATAGGCCTCTTTGAGATCCAGGGTTACCATCCAGTGATTCTTGCCTAGCATAGGCAGAAGTTGTTGTAATGTTAACATCTTGAACTTTGGAATGTCTAGGTAGGTATTTAGAATGGACAAATCCAGAATTGGCCTCCAAGTGTTTCCTTTCTTTGGCACTAGGAATAGACGGGAATAAAATCCTAGGCCTACTACTGATGGAGGGACCACCTGAATTGCCCTCATCTGCAAAAGCAAAGAAATCTGCTCCTGAGCCTCCCGCCTTTGCTGGAGGCGGCACATCCGGCATGCCTTTGAAAGGAGGAAAAGTGTGAAAATAAAACTTGTAACCTTGATTTATTATATCCAACACCCATTTGTCCTGGGTGACCAAATGCCAGTTTTGTTTGAAAAGTCCCAACTTTCCTCCTAAAGGAGCTGCCAGTAAAGAAGGGTCTGGCAGCGGAAGATACAGGTCATTGGGTCTGTTTACGAAAGGGCTGAGAAGACTGTGCCGGAGAACTCCAAGTCCTAGGTCTGAAAGAACCCTGAGAGTGAGCCCTGCCCCTACCACGTCTACACCTGCCTTTAGACTGATAATCCGAAGAAGGATAAGACCATCCTCTAGCAGGCCAATTCCAACTAAACTTAGGGGGCTGCACCTGCATAAAATCCTTGACCGCCTGCATAGACTTAGCTTTATCTTCCATCTTTTTCAAAACTGATTCCACAGGAGGACCGAAAAGCACTTCAGATTGTAGAGGAGCATCCAAAATCGAGCCTTAACATGCTCTGACAAATTTTGATCCTTAAGCCAGGCATGTCTACGAATAACTGAACCTGTAGCAGCCACCCTAGATGAAGCCTGAAGAGCATCAAAACCACACTGCAAGGAATGTTTGCCAACTTGATCTGATGCATGAACCAACTCCTGGAGCTCCTTACACTCTATACCCTCAGATAAAGCATCCACCTTAGATTTCAATTGGCCTAACAAAAAATTCTGATACTTCAGCATATGAAATTGGCAATTCAAAGCTCTCATAGCCAACGTAGAGGAGGTGTACACTTTTTTCCCCCACCTATCTAACGCTCTAGAATCTTTATCCAAAGGAACTGGATTCTTAGCCACAGAAGCCCTAACACCCTTCGGACCTTGAATAATAGTTTCCGGATCAGCTCTAGGACTCTTGTACAAATACTTATGTGCTTCTGGAACTCTGTAATACCTGTCTGGCTTAACAGGGGCAGGAGGCAAAGAATCAGGATTAAGGGAAGATTCAGAAAAAAACATCCTGAACAACATCTAAGACAGGAGGAATAGCCAATGGCCTATGTTGTGGCAGAAACAAAAATTCCCTCAGCCTTTTCCGAGAATCTGAAAAATCCTGACCTTCCCACTTAAAATGTTCCCTCATGGAATGTAAAGTCTCAGAAAAAGAAAAATCCTCTGGAGGAGAAGCAGAAGGACAGGAGTCCTCTGCATCCGAATCTGAATAGGAAGGGAAATCCTGAATTTCTTCAGCAGAGGAATCAGAGTAGTCTGAGGAATGATCCATTCCCTCTAAATCTGGCTCCACCCTAGGCCTCTTCTCTGGGGGGGGGGGCATAGAACCCCTGATCAAAGTAATCAAGTCCTCTGCCATTTTCAACATATGCTTTTTAGGAACAGGGGCTGGAGAGCTAGAACCATGACCAGGGCCAACAAGACAAGATTTGGCCTTAGTATGGCCTTTAGCCACTGAAGTAGAAGGCCTAATAACCTTTTGTAAAGATGGAACTACAGATACCTGAGAAGCACCTTCAGCTGGGCCTAACTCCTGAGAGGCCAACTCCTGCAAAAGTAAAGGTTCATCCTGGGATTCAGCCGAACCCTCGGCTGGATCCACAGATTCAACCGGAGGCTCCGAAGAACCGGCGTCCGCAACGGATGACTCATCCGGTTTAGACCTCAAAGATTTCTCTTTGCGCTTTTTAGCGGTAGCGGGCGTCGGAGGATCCGACGGCATGTTATAGTTACACCGCTTACCGAAAACAAGCCTGGCAGAGTCTAATCTACGTTTATCTAGCACAAAAGCGACACCCGACCACGTCGTGCTCAGGCCCCAAGCAAGGAATACAGAAAGAATGATAATCCCTATGAGGTTTCCCACAAGAAATGCAATTATTAACTTTTTCTGACATCCGGATAACTGAGGCAAGAAAAGACAAAAATTTCCCTAACGGGGTACTTAGCCCCACTTGGTCTTCGGTCTGAAACTCGATAAATGAAAATTTCAGAACGCCGAACGGCACTTGCAAACGCTGCTTCTGCTTCGGACCATGTGGCAAGAAAGACTGAGGATATGGCGTCGGTCATGCGCTTAAGTACCATTATGTACTGACGACAGCTCTGGGCAACAATGACCGACGCCAGCCTAGCTCTTTGGTATTCGGGCCGACCGAGGACAGCGGACTACCCACAGGTTATGACTGCAGCAATGTGAGACGAAGAACATCTGTTGCAAAAGAGTAAAATTCCATGAGTGGAGGAACTCCCTGGTCAGCCTCAGTAAGAAACTGTGATCCCTGATAAAATCCTCCAAAGCTAGTTACGAAAACACAATTGCCACTGATTCTAAAGACAACCACAAAGCATCCTATAGCTATGTCAAGAATCTCAATGGCAACACTCAGATCTGCGCTGAGTTACAGCACAATGGCACTAAATATACAGACCCAACTGATATTGCCAACATCCTAGCAGATAGGTTCAGTGCTAATGTTAACCCCCTCTCACCCCCTAACGTTAACCCCCTCTCACTCCCTAAAGGGCCCATAGAATGCAAAGTTCCTGTAATCACGGCTGCACAGGTAAAAACCACACTCTCCAAAGCTAAGAACACAGCATCCATGGAACAAGACAACATCCCAGGCTGCGTTCTACACGAACTACAGAACGAACTGGCACCCCACCTAAGTACCATGTTCAATCATAGCCTCACCTCAGGCTTTGTGCCCTGTGAATGGTGCACTGCGACAGTTATCCCACTCCACAAGGGGGGAGCCACCACAAACCCTGGGAACTACTGCCCCATTAGCCTGACAAGCTTGGTCTGCAAGGCCATGGAACGTATCATCTTGGAACTTATAAACAAAGACATTGGTAATCTCCAAACTGTGGACCCCACCCAGTTTGGGTTTGTCAAAGGCAGATCATGTCTCCTAAACCTGACAGACTTCTTTGAATCGGTCACCAAAGCCGTAGACGAGGGTAAGGTGGTTCACACAGCCTATCTAGATCTTGCCAAGGCTTTCAACACCATCCCCCACTCTGGAATTATAGATAAACTCACTAAACTAGGTAGAAATCCCTATGTCACAAGATGGGTTGCCAACTGGCTCACTGACAGAACCCACACTGTGAAAGTAGCACACTCCAAATCTGACTTCAGACTAGTGACAAGTGGAATGCCACAGGGTTCAGTCCTGGGTCCTCTCCTGTTTGGTATCTATTTCTCTGAAGTACAGGCTAACACAGAAGATCTTTGGCTAACGAAGTTCGCAGATGACCGCAAACTAGGAGCCATAATCATAGGTTCATAGGTTTATACTAGGCTATCTGCCCTAAGGCATTTATAAGCCTAGCCCAAAGTTTTGTGGCTTACGCCATCCCTTATGTTAAAAAATACTGTGCCCATTAGTTTGTTGTGCCTCTGTCCAGCAGTGACAGAGATGATTCCCGGGGTAAACCTACGATCTCCCATCCACCGGTCAAGATTTCTCTTGAACAGAGCCAGCGAGGTGCTCTGCCTCACATGGACTGGGACTTTCTTCCACAGCATAGGGAGTCTCTGGGTGACAAATCTATCCCTCCAGCATGTCCTATTTATATCCGTGCTAAGGTTTAAGTCGCTTGCTCTAGTGGATCTGGTAGATTTAGATTTTTTGAGGTGGAGCATGTCCATTAATTCCGGGTTGGACATGGCCTTGTATGTCAGGCACAGGTCACCTCTGAGCAGGTGGTATGAGACTGAATAGAGCTGGAGTTTCTTCAGTCTGGCAGCATATGACAGATTTTGGAGTCCCTTTATCCTTTTGGTGAGGAACTTTTGGGGTCTCTCCAATTGCTGCAGGTGTCGGGTGAGATACATCCCGAATGGGGCATTGTACTCGATCATTGGTCTGATAAGTGAAGAGTACAGTGAAAAATGTCCTCACTTGATCTGGATGTGAATCCCTTCATGATCAGGTGGGCAATGTACAAGGTCTTTCTAACCACTTTAGCAATGTGAGTGTCAAAAGAAAGGCCACTGTCATCCTGGGTCCCCAGGTCCCTGATAACCTCTTCTGTGCTTAATGGATTGCCACCTATATGGTAGCTTGGGGTTACCTTGTTTTTCCCGAAGGGTATGACTATACATTTTTTGGCATTTAACTTCAGGCCATGGCTCTGGCACCAGTTATCAGTTTGCGTGAGACCCCTCTGAAAGATATCTGTGTCCGATGTACTTTCCACTATGGCGCCCAGTTTGCAGTCTTCTGCAAACTTTGTCAGCCATAGTCCTCCTATGTTTGCCTGTACTTCTGAGAAGTAGATGCCGAACAACAGGGGGTCAAGGACTGAGCCCTGTGGGACACCACTTGTGACCGGCTTGGAGTCTGACATGGCGCCAGCAACTCTAACCCTGTGGGTTCTGTCCTTTAGCCAGTTTGCAACCCATCTTGTGACATATGGGTTTACATTTAAGCTGGTAAGTTTCTCTATAATACCCGAGTGGGGTATTGTGTCGAAAGCTTTTGCAAGGTCAAGGTAGGCTGTATGGACTGCCTTTCCCTCATCAATGGCCTTGGTGACCGTTTCGAAGAAGTCGACCAAGTTCAAAAGGCATGATCTGCCCTTGACAAAGCCAAACTGGGTTGGGTCCAATATCTGCAAGTCCCCTATGTCTTTATTTACGAGTTCCATTATGATCCTCTCCATAGCTTTGCAGACCAGGCTTGTTAAGCTTATGGGGCGGTAATGTCCAGGGTCCATAGAGGTACCGCCTTTGTGGAGTGGGACCACAGTTGCCGTACGCCACTCCTTGGGCACGTATCCTGTGGTAAGGCTAAGATTAAACAGCTGCCTTATATGCGGGTTTAGTTCCTCGTTGAGTTCGTGTAGCACACAACCGGGGACACCATCCGGTCCCATTGATGCTGTGTTTTTAGCTTTAGAGACAGCAGCTTTCAGCTGCGCATTAGAGATGTCTGGGAGGCTACACTCCGCTGGTATAGTTCTCTCTCCTATTGGGGGGGGGGGTGAAGTTTGCACTGAACCTGTCTGCCAGTATGTTGGCAATGTCTGTGGGTTCAGTGATTTTTGTACCATTTTGGATTAATTCTGCGCATATCTGGGAGTTTCCACCCAGGTTTCTAACATAGCTGAAGAAGGCCTTATGATTGTCTTTTGAATCTATTGCAATTTTCTCTCAAATTTGGCCTTGGATGATTTTATGAGTGCTCGTATTTTTTTACTAATAATGATCAAGGGTGTCTTCTCTTTTATGGATTTTGCTCTCCCAATGATGTGGACATGCTACAAAAGGGCCTCATTGAGACAGATGCCTGGTGTCAAAGTCATGGCCTCAAGCTCAATGCAAAAAGTGCATTGTCATCCCCTTTGGTAAAAAGTCTGTACCCATGAACTACAACATACCCGGTAGTATACTTAACACCTAAAGTGTGATAAGAGACCTTGGGACACAGGTGGACAGTAGTCTCTCCTTTGATAATCACATCGCCACAGTAGTCAGGAAATCCTTCTACATGGCACACCTCATCATAAAAGGTTTCTCATCCAGAAAAAAAGAGGTCATTGTTCCCCTCTACTCATCGCTCATTAGACCCATTATAGAGTACAACTCCCCTTTTGGTATGCACCTCACAAGACATCTACAACAACTGGAAAGGCCGCAGAAATACCTCACAAAGAGGATTACCAGCCTCAAACAAATGCCCTACGCAGACAGTCTCAAACAATTCCAGCTTTACTCCATCACATATCACCTAATCAGAGGCGATATCTGCCTAACATACAAAGCTATGTCAAACCCAGAGCTGTTGGACATGCTCCACTTAAAGAAATCCCAGTCCCTCCGAGCTACACGTTCTAGGGCCTAAACCTTGTCACCACAATAAACAGAACATGCCGGAGAGATAGATTCCTGTCCCAGAGACTTCCCATACTCTGGAATAAACTACCTATCTATATCAAACAAAGCTCCTCATTAGCACTCCAAGAAAAATCTTGATGATTGGATGGGAACTAGGAAATTCACCATGGGGATCACTTCTGTGGCTCTGCTCGACAATGGCACAGAAAAATTATTTTCTTGGGTGGCAAAAACCAGGGTACCTTTTTTGCTGGGCTTGTATAGGCCCTACGGCGATAGTCTAGTACCTACCTATGAACCTTTGTTTTATCATCATTAACTTTATGTCCAACCTTCCACAGAAGGCACACACATACACGCACTCACACCTAGGGCCAATTTAGAGTGTCCAATCAACCTACAGCATGTCTTTGGGATGTGAGAGGAAACTGGAGCACCCGAAAGAAATCCACGCTACCACAGGGAGGACATACAGACTCCACACAGAAGGCATCCCAGGCCAGGATCAAACCGGAGAATCTCTTGCTATGAGGCGGCACCGCTAACCGCTGCACCACCATGGCCACCAATAATTAACCTTATTACTCTATCAAGAAATGCAAATGCTTCAATTGCATAACTGATAAAATCTTAGCCTTCTCTGTAGAATGTTTTCTCTGTATCAAGACCCACCAATAACAGCAGTGTTTCTTGTATTCTGCTTCCCTTTGGATCATCACTGATACATTAATGTTGTCAAATGTTTGCCTCTCCTTTACAAAACCACACTGATCGATATCTATTAATTTTGGCATCAACATTGCCATTCTTTGGCCATCACAGAAATAAATATTTTATAATCATAGTTTAAAATTGAAATCGGACCATGGGAAGGTGAAGTGAATCAGTTATCCCTCTGCCACCTTTAAATATTATAGCCACCACAGCTTTTTTTCTAGGATGTTGGTGCCTCCTCTCCTTTTAAAATACTGTTAAAACACAGCCTTCCATGTCTTTGCTTACCTTCCCTCCTAGCTTCCAAACTTCCACTGGGCCACCTATTCCTGGAGACTTTTCTACAGATTGGTTATACATCATCATTTTATTTCATCTCCTCCTGTCTTAACTGTTAGTAGTTGAGTGCCATCTACCTCTATCCTTAGCATATTTAAGTCTTCCATAAATATTTCCATTTGTACTTTTTCTTGATTTCCCCATTTGTTTGTTTTATACAAATATTCACAAAATTCCAAATATATCTAATACTTCTACAGGATCACTTGGTATATGCTCCCTAGGTTTGGCAACAAGCATTTCTACTTTCTGTTGCCCAAGTCATTGTGCTAAAATTTATTGTGCTCTACAGTTATTGTCAAAAAACAGCTGCTTAACAGCAATCTTTCTAAAAACTCATGCATATTACTTGGGTATTCCTTATTTTCTCTTTAGCACTCTGCAACTGTACCTCTTCTAATTCTATGAGATTCTCCTAATCCTGTAACCATTTAATCTTTGTCACCCCCTATAAATAAATTATTTTTACTTCTTAATCAGATTTCTTTTCTTTTATTTCTATCTACTTTTAAACTCTACTTTCATTTTATCCCACTCACTAGCTATAACTTCTGAAGTACTTTCTATCTTCCCTAATATCTCCTGGATAATTTCCACTACCCATCCACTAAATTCTCATAGGTGTTTACTAGGCCAATGACCACAAGGGCCTTTTTAAGCCTAGCCATACATCCCAAATCTCTGACATGTTCTGGCACTCTTGATATGTGCAAGCATGGGCCTGGGAGATGAACCATTTACAGGTTACCTCTGTCCATTAGAGACATAGGTGCCAAACCAGGGATGAATTTCCAGTTTCCCATCTAGATGTCCAAGTTGTACTTAAACTGGGTTATGGCGGAATTCTGCCTCACATGGATGGGAAGCCTGTTCCATACACTGGGTAGTCTCTGGGATACATACCTATTTCGCCAGCAGGTCCTATTTATATTACAGGCAAGGTTTTAAGTCTTTAGAACAGGTAATTCTGGTGATGTTTGTTTTGTGAATATGCAGGAGGTCCATCAGAGTGGGGCCTGACAATGCCCTGTGTGCCAGGCAAAAAAGCCTGTAGGAGACAGAATACAGTGATAGGGCCTTGAGATGGTCTGCAAAGGATATTTTACTTATGCTCTGTATTCTTTTACTGAGGAGCCTCTGTGGACATTCCAATTGTTGGATATGCATAGTTAGGTACATATCAAAGGGAGAAGTGTATTCAATAATAGGTCTGATGAATGCTGAATACAGTGGAACAATGACTTCCTTGGACTTAGATGCCATACCTTTGTTTATAAGCTGTGCAACACAGAATGATTTCCTCACCACTGTAGACATGTGATGGTCAAGGGATAGATTATTGTGTGTGCACCAAAGTCTCTGACTACTGGGTCAACTCTAAGGGGTATGTTGTCAATATGATAGTTATCAGGGATGGATGACTTCCCAAAGGATAGATACTATTATGCATTTCTTGGCATTTAGTTTTAGTCCAAGGCTCCGACTCCAGTTGTTTGTTTGTGTCAGCCCCTCCTGGAGAACATTTGTGTCAGTGTGACATTCAATGACCGCTCCTAATTTGCAATCATCTGCAAATTTAGATATCCAGAGACCACTGACATTGGCCTTGACTACTGAGAAGTAAACCCCAAAAAGGAGCGGCCCAAGGACTGATCCTTGAGGGACTCCACTTGTGACTGGCCAGCTTTGTAGAGGGAGCCTCCCCAATTCTAACTTCCTGGGTCCTGTCTGTGAGCCAGTTGGCTATCTACTGAGTGACACATGGATTTGTACCCAACCTCTTGAGTTTATCTGCCCTTAATGAAACCAAACTGGGTTGGGTCCAGTGTATTCAGTTCTCACTCGCCTATTCATAGATACATTAGGTAGGAACACTATGATACTGCATCATACTTAGAAACCTCTAATGCTGAATTGTCTTCTGGTTTTGGCATTTACATCAGTCTGTCTAAGGTTAGAAATATGAATCATATATTTCAGACTTGTCACACTTTTTTGTAAATATATGTGGTCTTACTTAACTTGAAATTAAGTTGTCTCACTCAGCTTAGCAGCTATATCACCATCGTGTTCTTGGATTTATTTTGATCTACAAAAAAAAAAGAGTAATGTACTCACCATACTGTTCCACCTGTGTTGGCCCTTTTCATTCTTCCGCAACCTGTGGGGTCCAGACCCCAACTTCAGATCCAACTCACTTTCTACAGCCCTAGGATCAGATTCTTGAGCTCCTCTACCCATAATGCCTCATCCACCCAAATTACCTCAGATAGAGTTCGCCAACAGCGTAGCTCTCTATATACACAGACATAGGAACACATAGGAAAGACTTCAGGGGCTCAAACAGAAGAAGAATTCCTAAAGACATATCCATAAAGTATTTCACAGTCATGGATAGGGGAAGGAGGGAAGGAAGGCTGAGGAAGAATGAAAATGGACAACACAGATGGAATGTTACGGTAAGTACATAACTTCATCTGATGTTGCCAAGATGTTGCCATTTTCATTCGTTCCTCAACCTGTGGGACTCTGCTACAAAAACCTTGGGTGGTCCTCATGGAAGGATATTCCGGAGCACTGCAGAACAAAAAGCAGCTCTATTTCTAGAGATAATATCCAGTTTGTAATGTGTAACAAAGCTATGGGAGTTTGACCAAGTAGCAACCGTACAAATGTCCTCAATTGAAACTCTGAACTGGAAGACTTGAGATGTAGACACAGATCTAGTAGAGTGATCCTTGACATGCTGAGGTAGTGGAATACCTTTGGAAGAATATACATGAGACCAGATGGCTTGGTGGTTACGGTCTTTGCCTCCCAAGCACAAGGTTCGATCCTGACCTCCGACCAATGCCTGTTTGGAGTTTGCATGTTCTCCCTGTGTCTCCATGGGGTTTCTCCCATGTCTGAAAAACACGCTGAGTGTTTCCAGCACAAGCTCACCAATGAATGGAGCGGTGGGCAGTAGATGCCCAAAGCGGTTGGTCTGTACAACTCTGCCCTACAGTGTCCTCAAGATAGGAGAACACATATCACAGGCTGCGCACCATGGCAGGGCTAGCCACTCTGTGTAAAATATGGCTCTAGGTGATTCAGTCATGTTGACTAATGTTGCCAAAAATGGGCATGGACAGTTACCGGTGATGAGTGGGTTGAGGACCCGGCCTACTCTGACCCACGCCAGGGACCAGTGCTAATAGTGGGAGGGGTATATGTGCCCCTACTGGCCAGTGTGTGCCCCCCCTAAAGCCCAGCAGCTCTGGCTCAATAAGTTACTGTCTAGTTGCCCAGCCTAGCTTACCTGGGATAGCGCTGTTGAGTGAAAGCTGGACGTAAAACCAACCAACCTGCCAAACATGAATTGAGAATTGCTATTCTTAATGTAGGCTCACTGACAGGACGCACTTTGGAAGTGGATGACATGATGATGGATTGTGTGAAAGATCTGCGACAGTCAGGCATGAGTGTTGAAGAAGGCAGGAGTGTGGCACTGAATCAAGAGAGTTGGCGACAGTTAAGATACCCTGACCCCATGTAGAAAAATGGGAAAAAGGGGGCTGATGATGATTATGCAATTTCTAATTCATTTAGCCAAAGTGAGTTTGGACACATGCATTCCCATTCTAACATTTGAAATGGAAACAAACAGCGTGTCTGTTTTTCACAAGGCTGTGTTTTATAAACTAAAAATGCAGTTGTCTATGTACATCTAGAAGATGAAGAGGATATGCACCTTTGTTTTGAAAACTGGGGAAGAAAACTGGTTGGTTGATGGCCTGATTGATTTTTAGAGGCAAGTCTGGGCAAAAAGGAAGGATCAGCAAGCAAGGTCACCATCTTTATGAAAAATCAAAAATGGGAGTTTGGATGACAGCACTTGCAATTCAGATACCCTTCTATCTGAACTGATTGCTACCAGAAAGGCAGTCTTCCATAAAAGATATTTTAAGTCTACCATGTTTGAAGGCTCAAAGGATGGTTGAACCAGAGCTTATAACATAATGTTTAAGTCCTAAGGAGAAGTGGGGTCCTTTATAATAGGTCTAAGTAAAAAGGTACCCCCTGAGAAAGGTCTTGCACAGTTTAGATGACGCCAGAGAAGATGAATTGTCCCCAGTGTGATAACTCCAGATGGCTGCCAGATGTACCTAAACATTAGAAACACTTGCCCTGCCTTGGGAAATGGAAGCAAGAAAGTCTAGAACTGTAGGAACAGGAGCTGTAAAAAACTCCAAATGTTTTTGGGTAGCCCATATTGCAAACCTCTGCCATTCACTTTTATAAAATTTTCTGGTCAAAGCTTTATGTGAGGATATTAAGATCCTCTGAACTGATGAAGAAAGCTTGGTGCTTCTAGCCACCATTAGAATTGGAGAAACCATGCAGTTAGTTCTAATCCGGGAAGATCTGGGTGAATCTGCCCTGATGGGTAGGACAGGAGATCTGGATACAGTTACAGCGGGTTTACTATTAAATGTTCGAATGCACTCCGTGCGAACGGCGACCCCATCGACGGATTTGCGCGAACTGAAACACCGAAACTGTTTTGATAGCGAACCGAAACCGCGAAACTCCGACGATCGACATTACTGGCCGCGCAACACCTCCACACCCATGCTACCATGGGTCGGATGGGGGTGAGATTTTGCCGTTCGCACATCTGGGCGTCGGTGTAGTGACGTTCGCAGTTCCGCGTTCGGGCAATGCGCGTCGCACAAAACGGGATCGACAATTTGATAGTAAACCGTTACAGCGTCCATGGAGGGTAGATTAAGTGAGACCACAGGAAGGGGAACCATACCGGTCAAGACCAAAAGGAGGCAACGAGGATCACCTTGCTTTTCAACCTCTGTGCTTTCTGAAAAAACTTGGGTATGAGGGATAGGGAAGAGTAAGCATAAAGGAGACTGGAGGGCCACACATGGACTAGAGCATCTCTCGGTGACTGTCCCCGAGGAAGAATCAGGGCAAAGAACTTGCTGCATTTGTTGCTGAAGGGCGATGAAAAATGGTCGCACTAAGGTTGGTCCCATTTGTGGAAGATCATTTTTGCTACTGATTTTGTTTAGAGACCATTCATGAGGCATCAGGATAACTCTGCTGAGCCTGTCCGCCAGAATGTTGGACTTCCCTGGAATGTGTGTTGCAACTAGGAAGCTGATGGAAGAGATCATCTATTGCCAAATCCTCACTGCTTCTTGACATGGGGGTAATATCTGGTTCCTCCATTGCCAAATCCTCACTGCTTTTTGACACGGGGGTAATATCTGGTTCCTCCCTGTTTGTTGATGTACCACACAACAGACATTGTCTATTTGTACTGCAATAGTCCTTACAGGGGAGAAAACTCTCAAGTGCTTGTAACACTAGAAGCACTGCTCTCATCTCCAGAACAGTGATGAGCAAACTGGCTTCCTGCATCAACCACGTGCCTTGGCCCATCTGACCCAGGTAATACCTCCCCCACCCTAGCTGGGAGGCATCAGTGGTCAACATGGGATTGGGATCGGGAGTACAAATGGTCATCCTTGTTTGACTTCTTTCAAGTGGAGCCACCATAGAAGAGAGTCCTTACACACTCAAGACAATTTGACTGGATAACGGAGGTGGTAGAAGTGTAAACCCATTGAACCACCAGCGTCCCTTGAAGAATTCTCATATGTAAGCCCCTCTGTTGGAATCAAGGTTATCATGGCAGCCATTGAAACTAATGCTGTGACTACTAGATTTGCTGAGGGTTTTGGAATGTCCACGACTTGTCTGATGTGCAATCTTAAAGTGGATATCCTGTCTGGAGGCAGGGACATAAACAGTTGGCTGTGTCTAGGCATGCTCCTATAAAGTCTATCAACTGTATGGGATGTAGCTGTGATTTCTGCGTGTTTACTGTGATGCCCAAGGTAGGGGCTAAGTACAGTAGATTGTCCCTGGCTTGTAGTAGTAGATGCCCGGTTGATGCAATCAGCAGCCAGTTGTCTAGGTAAGGAAACATGTTGAATCCATGCAGTCTCAAGAGAGCTTCTTCTACCACAATGCATTTGGCGAACACCTGGGGAGCTGTGGTGAGACCAAAGGGGAGTACACTGATTGATAATTACCGTCCCCCAGCTGGAAGAGGAGAAACCTTCTGGAGTGCCTGTTCATTGTGATATTTTTTTTATTTATTTTACATTTGTTAACTGGGAAAGGCCGACTGGACACAGGTACTTTTTTAGCAGAGGCCCGGGGAGAAAAGCTCCTAATACAGTATACAACTTTAACATATGACAGTTTTGATGACATAAGACACTTTGATATACATAGCAACAGTTCACAGTAGTATGATAGTATTTAACAGCATAAAAGTTAGACATGAAGTATTTAATTTCAGACTTATAACAGTGTATATATGTTCTAAATTGTGATTAGATACATCTTTGGTACACCGTGCAGATTCACAGGATTTCAAAGCTAAAGATGTAATGCAAGTTGACATAAAAGGTGGACTAAGTGGTTACTGAAAGTGGGAGAGAAGGGAAAGGGTAAAGTAGTGGGGCAGCTATAGGTAGTATAAAACATTAAAAAGAAGTTATGTACTCACCATAACGTTCCAGCTGAGTAGGTAAACTTCATTTGTCAGCAACCTGTGGGTATTGGATCCATATCGGATCCGAGCCGGCAGCTTCAAACAGCTAAGATCCGAGCTCCAAGCTCCTCCCCTTACCCATAATCCCCTGCCATCCCTCTCTGACCTCGGATCGAGTTTGCTATGGTAAAACAGCATATTACAACAAAGGATCACCTGCAACTCTTAACCTGGTGTTATCCGGAGAAAAGGACAAGGAATCTTTCTAGGACGCACTATAGGTTAGGGGGATGGAGGGGGGGTGTTGGTTGCTGACAAATGAAGTTTACCTACTCAGATGGAATGTTATGGTGAGTACATAACTTCTTTATCTGAAGTAGTTAACTTCATTTGTCCATCAACCTGTGGGACAGAGTCCCCAGCTACACAAACTTGGGGGGGTCCTCATGGAAGGATATTCCAGAGCACTGCAGAGCCGAAGGATGCTCTCCCTCTGGAAATTAGATCCAACTTGTAATGGTTAATGAAAGTATGGGATGAAGCCCAAGTGGCTGCTGAACAAATGTCGTCCAAGGACACTTTGGAGCAAAAGGCAGCAGAAGTAGAAATCGATCGGGTAGAATGAGCGTGGACTCTTTCAGGTTCAGGTCGACCAGAACTCTTATATGCAAGAAATATACATTGGGAAATCCATCTGGACAATGTAACTTTTGATACTGGTTTGCCCAAAGAGGGTCTTGCAAAGGATATGAAGAGTTGCTCAGATTACCTATGTTGAGCGGTCCTGTGCAAGTAGAACCTCAATTGCCTATGTACGTCCAGAGAATGTAATTTGTATTCACCCTTGTTTTGATAATTTGGAAAGAAAACTGGTAAATTAATAGATTGATTAATATTGGGCTCAGAAGCAACTTTCGGTAGAAAGGAGGGATTGATTCTGAGGGAAACTCTATCTTTATGGCAGACCAAGTATGGGGGTTTGGTGCAAAGGGCTTGAAGCTCCGAAACCCTTCTAGCCGAAGTGATAGTGACGAAAAAGGCCATCTTCCAAGATA
Organism: Protopterus annectens; assembly: GCF_019279795.1. Lineage (NCBI taxonomy): Eukaryota > Metazoa > Chordata > Ceratodontiformes > Protopteridae > Protopterus > Protopterus annectens. The sequence goes on from NC_056727.1 coordinate 556,837,051, forward strand.
AGTATTTCAGATCCACCGAGGCTGCGGGTTCAAACAGAGGGGCAGTCAAGGACTGGAGAACAAGGGTTAAATCCCATGGAGGGACTGTGTCTTTCACTGGAGGCCTTAAGAGGAAGGTGCCTTTTAAGAAGGTCTTACATAATTTGGAAGATGCTAAGGAACCGAGATCACTTCCCACATGATAATGGGAAATCGCAGCTAACTGGACTTTGACCGTGGAAGAGCTAGCACCTTGGTCGAATAAGGTCGGCAAAAATTCTAACACTGCTGGTATGGGAGCTGTAAAGGGATCCAACTTTCTATGCTCCGCCCAGATAGTAAAGCGTTTCCATTTGCTGTTATAATTATGAGCGGCCACTAAAATAGCCTTAACCGGGGACGAGATACCGGGAGTCCTAACTATTACTGGAACTGGATCAGCCAAGCTGTGAGCTTGAGGTTGTCCAGGTTCTGGGTTGGTAAACCCAGTGGGTGAGAGATCAGACCCGAGGTGGGATCTAGAATCCATGGAGGATTCACTAGATGAGACCATAGGCATGGGAACCATATTTGACTAGGCCAGAATGGGGCTATGAGGATCACTCTGCTCCCCAACCGACGGGCTTTCTGCAAGAACTTTAGCATTAGGGGAAAAGGAGGATAAGCATAGAGTAGACCGGATGGCCAAACATGCACCAGAGCGTCTCTGGGGGATTCCCTTGGTGGGGGAATTAGAGTGAATTAGTTGCCGCACTTTGAGTTCGAAGGAGACGCGAAGAGATCGCAGCAAGGTTGACCCCAGTTGAGGAAGATTTGCTTCGCTATCCTGGGGTTCAGAGACCACTTGTACTGTGAGAGGATAGTTCGACTCTGCTTGTCTGTGAAATGTTCGACCGACCTGGAATGTGCGTCGCTATGAGAAAGCGGTTGGTGGAGATCGCCCAATCCCAGACTCTCATGGCCTCTCGACAAAGTGGATAGGATCTGGTTCCCCCCAGTTTGTTGATATACCAGACTACTGACATGTTGTCTGTTTGAACTGCAACTGTCCATAAGGGAAGAAGGGCCTGGAGTGCCTGCAACGCCAAAAGCACCACTCTCATCTCTAGGACGCTGATATGCAATAAGGTCTCTGAATGGGTCCACGTGCCTTGGACGGTTCTGCCCATACAGTGCCCCCCTACCCTAGGCGAGAAGCATCCGTGGACACCATGGTTAGAGGTGGGGACAGAAAAGAGGCACCCTACCTAAAGGTCCGGTGACTGGAGCCACCAGAGCAGGGATTTCCTGCAAGCCCTGCTGAGGGGGATGGGTGAACTCAGTGGGTGTAGCAGGATGGACCATTGAACCTGCAAGGTCCATTGTAGTATCCTCATGTTCAAGCGCGCTAAAGGTAGCAGATTGATCGTGGCCGCCATGGAACCTAGAGCCCTCAGAACCAATTCCGCTGGTGGAGCAGAGGATAGTAACAGGGCCAGGACGTGGAGCTTCAGGGTACGAATCCGGTCCGGAGTTAAGAAGACTCTCAATAGGTTTGTGTCTAATCTGGCTCCTATGAAGTCTAAGATCTGGGTTGGATGAAGGGAAGATTTGTTGAGGTTGATTGTGATTCCCAGCCGGGAGGCCAGGTGGAGGAAGTAATCTATGGCTGAACATAGTAGATGCCTGTTGGGGGAGGTCAGGAGCCAGTCATCCAGGTAAGGAAAGACCTGTATACCCTGGAGTCTCAGGTGGGCCGCTACTACTGCCAAAACTTTGGTGAACACCCTGGGGGCTGTGGTGAGACCAAAGGGGAGGGCCCTGAACTGGTAGTGACTGGCTCCTAGCCGGAAATGGAGAAACCATCTGGATCGTCTGTCCATCAATATGTGGTAGTACGCATCCTTGAGGTCTATCGAGCACATCCAGTCATTCTCCTGTAAGAGAGGGAGAATGGATTGAATGGTGACCATCTGGAACTTTTCTTTGGCCACTGACAGGTTTAGTAAGGACAGGTCGAGGATTGGCCTTAAGTCCCCTGTCTTTTTTGGCACCAGAAAGAACCTGGAGTAGAAGCCCGATCTGGATTGGTCTAGGGGGACGCGCTGGATCGCTCTTTTTTCTAGCATCTGCTTTTTTTCTGCGGCTGCTGCCTCCCTTTGATTGGGTGGGACATCGGGGAGGCCCTGTGGTCTGGGAGGGGAATTCAGAAAGGGGATTTTGGAACCTCTGGATATGATTTGAAGCACTCCGCGATCTGCTGGAATGGACTCCCAAACTACTAGGTGCCTTGAGAAACGTCCCCCGACTGCCTCCAGAGAGGAGCAGTCGGGTAACCCCTCAGGGCTGTTGCGCGGCCCGATCCGAAAAGGGTTCTCTCAACCCAAAATTCTTCGGACCCCCTCTGCCTCTGGGCCGGCGTCCACCCTGTCCTCCTCTGCCTCTGAAGGATGAGGGGTCCAGAGCAAAACGGGACTGTTGAGACTTCCGGAACCACATCTTCTTCTGTCCCCTTTGGTTCCTGGAGAAGGACCTCTGGGGACCCGAAAAGCAGACTCCGACAGCAGACAACGTCTTTCAGTCTTTCTCGCTCTGGACCAGCGTATCGTGGACGGTCTTGCCAAAAAGCAAAGAACCAAACGGGGCATTTGCGAAGGATGCCTTGAAGGGTTCCGCAAAATCGCAGAGGCGGAGCCAAGCAGGTCGTCTCAAAACAACGCCCGCTCTGCTAGCTCTAGCAGCTCCTTCCGTAGCATGGGAGTGGAGCCACATAGAAGTGTTAGAGATGGACTTAAGAGTGGCCATTCAGCTGAGAATACCTTCTTATCCTAAGTCGACATGGACTCTGGGGGTGACCCAGCGTATTCCTTGATGAGATCCCGCTGGACTCGTATGACGTGTGCCATATAGTTCAGCGATCTTACAGCAAAGGTAGCTGAAGCGAACATCTGCTTCCCCAGGTGGTCCATCGTCCGAGACTCCTTGTCGGGAGGATGGACCGAGGAACTCTCCTGGGCCAGTTCCCTCTTGGTGGCAGCTGCCACCAACATGGCATCTACAGGAGCACCCTTGCTCCATACCGTCCTATCAGTGGGGGGGCTAAGGATTTTATCCGGTCTCTTTGGAATGGGCTCAACAGTGTCCGGTTCCTTCCATGCCCTGGTAGTAATGAGATCTACCAGGGGATCAGCGGGAGGGGAAACCCAAGAGGTAAATGGGCCTGCATCAAATGCCTCCAGAAAAAAACACAGACTCATCCGAGGAAGGTTTTTGGGCTGACCATCCCCCTCTAATTCAAAGCATTTTCATAATGTCTCCGAAGGAGACATCCTCGGGGGGTGACCTTGGGGAACCTTCCCCTTCCTCTAAGTCCATGTCTTCTGTCAAAGACTCAGGTGAGTCCAAGTGCCTCCTCTTGCACTTATGTTTGTGAGGGGCCTCCTCGGCGGGCTGTCCGAAGAGGCCTCACCAACCACATCTTGTTCCTCTAAGGGAACCATCTGGGACGTAGGCGCAGGCTGTCCCTGGGGCCAGGTGATGGAAGGTGGGCCCGTCTGAGAGAGAGTGCAGGGTGGACCCGTAGTCGGAGCCTGGGGTCTTGAATCCCTCGACAATACCCTCTCCACAACATCGAACGCAGAGGGAGAACTGCTCTCTCTAGGATCCAAGAGCAGCCCCCTCGGATCCGATGTAAGGATCGGGGCCGGCGCCGAAGCAATCTGTTCCGAAGGGCCAGTATGCTCCAACCAAGATGGAGCAGAAGACACACTGACACCTCCGGATCCAAAGCTCAGCTCTCTGCTCCGAGAGCTCAGATCCGAAAAGGGACCTGACAAACTTGAGTGTGTGATCGGAGCCGAAGTACGAGGCACTATCGGTGCCAAACCTCCCCTGGCTCCTATGCAACCTGGATCCGAAGGCTCTGAACCCCGGAAGTGGGTCGAAGAAGGAGCAATTGGGGTGAAAAAGGGGGTCGAGCTCCCCCCCCTGAGGGGGGGGGGAGGCAAGAGCACTCCCATTTGCAGCTGGGCCTGGAGGAACCTACGCATCATCCGGTCCATATCTGCATCGGACAAGCTTCGGGTGGACCTAGAAGAGGCCACAGAGGCGGGCCGGGAGTGTCGCCTCGATGACCTCGAAGGCGACCAGGTCTCCTCCTCCGGCTCCAGGGAGAAGCAAGGTGAATGGAGCCGGGAAGGAGAAGGCCCGGCAACCCTGGGAGAGGCAGCCTGTTTAGCCGGTGGAGCCGATGAGGAAGACTCGGCCCGCCGCTTGTGGTGTCTATCCTTCTTCTCCCGCCTAGCTTCCCTCTCCTCCTGGCCTAAGGTGGGAAGTTGAGTCCCGGCCAGGGGAGCAGGGTTGGAAGGGGGCACTGCCGCGGCCACGGCAGGTGCCACCGAGGGAGAGGAGGCCGAAGCCGAATCCGGGGGCAAACATCCTGCCAGAATCAACTTCGACCTCCTGTCCTTTAGAGCCCTGGGGTTGAAGGCTGCACAAATAGTGCAGCCTGAGGAAAGGTGGTCAAACCCAAGGCAAATAACACACCGAGTGTGGCCATCCACTGGGGAAAGCTTATGGCCACACTCGGTGCATTTAGAGAAAAAGGTTTTTGGAGACTCAGACATAGTTTAACTAAAACCCACACAAGGCCCAACACACACACCTTCACACACACGGTGAGGAATGAACTACACTAAAAATTAACGAAATAACAATATAATAACTAAAAGGTTTTAATACTAGAGAACAACACACACAACAAGCAATATCAGCTACAAGAAGTAGAAAAAGAAATAATTTTTTCTCTCACTGAATGACTAACTCCCATGTCTGGAACTCGTTCAAGGCTGTTGAGTCAACAGCGGCAAACGAGATCTGAGGTCAGGGAGGGATGGCAGGGGATTATGGGTAAGGGGAGGAGCTTGGAGCTCGGATCTTAGGTGTTTGAAGCTGCCGGCTCGGATCCGATACCCACAGGTTGATGGACAACTGAAGTTAACTACTTCAGATTTAGGGTTATTACAAGTACAGAGCCAAGATTGCAGTAAGTAGATTTTAAGGCTAAGGATGTAATGTAAGTTGGTATAGGAAGGTGGAATGAGGTGGTTAATAGAAGTAGGAGAGAGAAGGGAAGAGGTAAATTAGTGGTAGTAGTAAATTGCTGGGTGAGGTAATTGGTAACGGTGCAGATTAAAGTATAAAAGATTAAACAGGGTTGACACAGTTACAGAGCCATGACTGCTGTAGGTTGGATTTTAAGGCCTTTTTGAAGGAAGCAATGGAAGTTATGGCTGAGATGTTGGGGAGAGGATGTTCCAATGTTTGGCAATAGAGTTGCTATAGAGGGATATGCCTGCAGAATTACTGACTTTAGGTCACATCTAACAGGAGTTTTTGATTGGATTGTAGGACTCTAGTTTTCGTGGTTGGGTGTAGCATATTTTGTAGTGCAGGTGTTTTTTCAGGGCAGTGAAGTAGTTTGTGGGTTAGTATAAGTTTAATATAAAGACTGTGATGGGGGAGTTCCAGACAATTAAGTGTTTTAAGGGGAGTACGGTGGTGTGTTCTGTGAGGAGAACTGGTTGTAAATTTGGTAATATTACAACGTGCTTGCAGCTTGGAAAGGTCAGACACCCTGAGGTTGGCAAAAATTGGTGAGGTGTACAAAAGAGTGGAGAGGATATGTGTGCATGCAATAATGGCAATATGGTAGAGCGAGTTAAGAACTGTTCATTTCTGTATAGTATGGCAAGTTTTTTTATGTACTTTCTTTATGTTATTGGATATATGTATGTCAAATTTCATGTTGGTGTCAATTACAACCCCCCTAGCAGTTTGGTGCAATTGACAGGATATATGACTGTGTTATTACTTGAGATTATGTTAAAAGTAATGTTATGAATGCTGTGTGGGGGGAAGATAAGAAGCAGAGTTTTATTGGGATTTAATATTAGTTGTGATTCCGACAGCCATCTTTCAACAGCAAGAAAAGAGGATTGTGTTTGTTGTAGCAGTGCTTCTGGGATGATGAAGCACAGATTAATGTGGAATCATCCACATATTGGATGACAGAAGCATGAAGTGTGGCAAAATAAAAAACAGCAATGGTTCAAGAATGGAACCATGTTGGACTCCTACTGACACTGTTAGCAATGGGGAGAGTTCTGGTGCCATCTGACTGCTTGCTGTCTGCCTGTTAGGTAATTTCTAAACCAGGAAATGGTGGGCGAGTTTAGATTTAATTCTGAGAGAGTGCTGATGAGTTAACCATGTCAAAGGCCTTGGAAAGCTCTATGAATATAGCAGAGACATATTTTCCATTGTTCCTGTGTTTGTTGACTGTGTGAAAGACATAAGGGCTGTAGTAGTGTTATGAGATGGTCTAAAATGATGTTGTGTATTTATGAGCGGATTATGAGAGTTTAGGAATGTCATGATTTGTCTGTGTAAACACCTTTCAAGGATTTTGGAGAGGGAGGAGAATATGGAGTAGCGACTGGTCGATAGTTGGTTAGTTCTTTGGAGTTGCCTCCTTTGTGGATTGGAGTGATGTAGGAAATTTTTCAGAGGTGAGAGACTAGGTCTTCAGCTATAGAGCAATTAATGAGAATTGTTACAGGGTATGCAACTGCATAAGCAGCAATCTTCAAGAATTCAGCCTGTAGTCCATTGGTGGAGCAAGTAGAGAATTTTAGTTTACTAAGCATCTTTTTAATAGTGGAGGTGGGGACAGGTTACAGGGAAAAGCTCTGTTCAGTAGTATTATTTTGGATAACTTGATAGTAGTAGAAGGCTTTTGAGAGTTAGCTAGAGCTAGGATGGAATCTGTAAAGAACTTGTTGAACTGGGTTTGTTATGTTTGTTCAGCTGTCAGTGGTTGCAGGGGCAGGAGTGTCAGCTTTCCTGGGTGAAGTACTTTGTCGATGGTTGCCTAGAATTTGTTTACGATTGGTTTGATATCTATTTTGAATGTTGCGGTAGTAGCTCATTTTGTTTCCTTTAATCATTTTCTTCACCTTATTTCTAAGCAAAAGATATCTTTGTTTGTTAGTAGGGGTACTCGTTCTCTTCCAGTTAACCCAGGCTTTGTCCCTGTTATGTATGTAGTAGATATCTAGTCTCTTTGGATAACCAGGGGGTGGAGTTAGCTTTAATTCTGATGGATCTGGGAGGAGGTGCATGGTGGTCTAGCATGTCAAGGTATGTTGAGTTAAAGGAGGCTATAGCATCATCTAGATTAAGTCTTTAAGGGGCGTCACCTGCAACTTGCTAGAGCAGCAATAAAATTGTTGGGGTTAAAGGATTTATTTACTATGTATTTGTTAAGTGGCGGATTTTGCAAGATAGGTTTGACTTCTGATTAGATAGGTTGGTACATGGTCACTCAGGCTCTCTTTTGTCTGGTCTGTTTGACAATGTCCAATCGAATACTGATTCTCTGTTGTTTTACCAACTCTAGTCTATGACCATATGCATCCTGAAGGTCAGTTGAGTACATCCAGTCGTCCTTTTGTAATAGCAATATAATAACTAAATAGTGACTATCCTGAACTTCAAACTGTCTACTGATTTCTTTAAGAATGTTAGGGCCAAGGTTGGCCTCAGGTCCTCTATCTTCTTCAGCACTAAAAAGAACTTGGAGTAGATTCCAGATCTGATTTGGTCTGGTGGGACCTACTGGATGACTCTTTCTAGCAGCTTTGTAATTTGTAATGCTGCTTCCTCTGTCTGATTGAGTGGAACATCGGGGAGATTTTTCCTTAGTTATGGTCTTTGCAAAAACGGAATGGAATATCCTCTGGATATGATCCTTTACACCCACTGTTCATTTATGATGGCTAACCAGGCATCTGGGTGCAAGCATAAGCTCCCCTGACTGCCTCCAGATAGGGACAGTCGGGCAACCTCTCCGGAGAGCTGAAAGGGTCTATCCCAGAAGGAATCCTGAGGCCCTTGATTTTGCAGAACCCCTCTCCTGCAAGGGCAACATCTGCCACTATAGTTGTCTGCCCCTCTGCCTCTGGGGAAAAAATCTCCCTGCAATTCCTGAAAAGGACCTTGAGATTTTTTGAACCACATCTTTTTACTACCAAGCTGGTTCCTGGAAAAGGCCTTTATGGGGTAGAAAAATGGATTCTGACTGCAGACAAGGTCTTTTCATCTTTCTCACTATGGCAGAGTGTCTCAACCAGCTGGGCCACATAATGGTGATCCATCAACGGGAGCACTGATGAAGGATGCCTTGAAAGGTTCCTTGAAGTCACAAGGCCGCATCCAGGCATGATGCCTTATAGCAATACTTAATTGGCAGCCCTTGAGGTACCCTCTGCGGCATGCAAGATTAGCCTCAGGGACACTTTAGAGACAGACTATAGGGTGACCAGTCTGGAGGAAAGAGTTTTCTGTTCCTCTGCAGGCAAAGACCCTGGGGCAGAGCTAGAGAGTTCCTTAAGTAAGTTCCTCTGTAGTCTGGTGAAGTGTGCTAGACAGTTTAGTGATCACAATGCGAAGGCCGCTGTCATGTAAACCCACTTCTCATATCTGTCCAAAGCCCTAGACTCTATGTTAGTGGAATGGACAGTGGAGCTTTCCTCTGCTAGCACCTTCTTGGTGGCTGCCACAACCATGGCATCTACAGGGATACCTTTTATCCAATGCTGTCGGTGGGAGCATTGACGTCTTGTTGGGTCATTTAGGGATTGGTTCCACAGTGTCTGGTTGCTTCCACACTCTGCAAAAGACAAGGTCAATAAGGTCATCCATGGGGGGGGGGGTCATCCAAGATCTTGATGGCTAGAGTGGAAGACTTCCTAAAACACAGATTCCTCCTGGGTAGGGCTTTGGACAGACCATCCACCCTTCCTGGTGAAGGATTTCAGGAATGTCTCCAAAAGAGACATCTTCAGGTGGAGATCTTTTGGACCCTTCCCCCCTCATCGAAGTCTGTGTCCTCAGTGACAGATTCCTGGGGAGAATCCAGGTGCCTTCTTTTGCACCATCCCTTATAAGGGGCCTCCTCGGTGGGATGCTCTGGGGAGATATCGGAAGAGATGGGGAGCTCCAAAACTGGAACTAGTTGGAAAATCTTTTGGGGTGGCTGTCCTGGAAAAGGCAGAAGAGAGGACTCAAGCACAGGATCCAAAGCAGGGGTGGGACATGGATCTGGGGATGAGAGAGTTGGGGTTCTCTTAGGTAGAGACAGAAACCTCTCCATGGCCTCAAAGGCAGAAAGAGCCACAGAACTCGAAGGCAGTCTCAACGGAGCCAAAACTCCCAAAGCAGACAACCCCCAAGGCCCACAGAACTACCATTCCAAGGAGGGAGTCAGTGCTGAGCTGCTTAAAGCCAAAGCTCAGGGGGAAAGAAACGGCTCTGAAACCTTAGCAGAAGTCAACCCCACAAATCCAATATTGACGCTTTGGCTCAGAGAGCTGTTCCACTTCCACACAGTCAAAGCTGAACAGGTCAGGGATATGGTTGGAGCCAAAGTGATGAGCACTGTTGGATCAGATGTCTTTACCCTTGGGGTCTTTTGATCCGAGGGCTCCAAAACAAGTGGTCAGATTGGAGAAGGAGAAACTGGAATAAAGGCAGAAGGATGGCTCAAGGATCTGGAGGGGACAGAGCTAGCAACCCCCCATCTGGATTTGTGTCCTGAGAAATTTCCTCATCAGTCTATCAACTTCAGCTCCCAAATGACTGCAGGAAGACCTGATGGATGAAAAAGTGGAAGGCGGCCTGGAGGATCTTTCAGATGTTTGCCAGAGCCCAGTATATTCCAAAGTCAGAGGGGACCAGTTCTGAAGAGGTCCTAATACTAATAACCAGAGATACAGTTCTGAGGAGGTCCTAATACTAATAACCAGAGATACAGTCACAGCCAGTGTAGGGTCCGAAGGTTTCGGATTCAAGGTCTTCTGAACCTTTTTTAGCAGTTCAGCCATATGTAAAGAACACTTACCTGGAGAATGCTTACGGTGTTCTCAGGATTCTTCTGGTTTCTTGGAGGCTTGAGCCCCTGAGGAGGAAGTGCCAAGACAAGAAGTTGAAGAAGGCAGAAGGCTTTTAAGTATTAATGTATTCCTCGTATCACTTATGGTATGCTGGTTAAATACTGCACAAATGGAGCAGAGAGACTCCTAAGGTTTAGGGACTAAGCAGTAAATGCACTTCCTGTGGGCATCTGATTTAGGAATCTTGTGCCCACAGGAAGTGCATTTTTTTTTAAGCAAACCTGTTTATCAGACATTTTAAGCTCTATAACAATAAAGACAGAAAAAGTAAGAGTAGGCAGGAAAAAGGTCCAATGAGAATAAAACTCAAAGATATCTATGAATAAAGTCCTTTTATATATACAGCAGAGTAAGGTGGTTAAAAAGAAGAAAAATGATGAACTGAAAATCTAGAAATGCAGAAAAAAACTCAGTAGCCCACTAGGAGCTCAGAGTGGCAATCCCAGTCCATCTTGATGAGAGGCGAATGAGATCTGAGGTAATCCTGGGGAATAAGCATTATGGGTAAGAAGGAAATCAAGAATTGGATCCTAGGGCTATAGAAAGCAGCTGAGTTGGAGCCGAGGTTTGGATCCGAACTCCACAGACTGAGGGATGAATGAAAATGACAACATCACATCGTTTTTAAGCAAACTGCATTCAATATAAAAATATAGCTGAAAACCACTGCTGGTGATCGCACAAACATTTTTTCTGCAGGATGGCAAGTCCTTCTGCATCCCTCACATCATGTGAGAGGATCCCCCCCAATTGTGTGTGTGTGTGTGTGTGTGTGTGTGTGTATATATATATATATATATATATATATATATATATATATAAATAAACACACACACACACACAATAGCTTTCAACCCTCTATCTTCAAAATGAGAAACACTAGCCCTCATATTGTGGAACAAATGGGCAAAATGTGGAACACATACTAATGGCTTACTAACACCTTCAGCTAGGAAGGTCATAGAATGGTTAACATATGCTGGTTTTACTTATAAAGAAGATTTTTTAGTGAATTAATACAATTTATTTCGATTTACCATGGATTTCACTTTAAAAAATTCCTAACACTGAATGTGTTATAGACCCTTTCAATGTGGAACTTCGAGGAACATGAACTTTTTAAGACCCCAAATGAGGTACTTTCCTCGTAATGAGGTACACTTGAGAGGTATACACACACACACACACACACACACACACACACACACACACACACACACACAAAGGATGGAATAGTCAGAAAAAATTAACTTCAAAGATCATCCAAAGTTGCTTTCAGCTATTCTACTTGGACTGGAATTCCAAAGTTTCACTCTTCTTATACCTGGCCTAATGCTAAAATGACATCAACTATAATTACATTTTCTGAGGCTTAAATTAGACAACATCTTTTTTTAGAACACCTCTGGTGCTGACAAAATACCAAATAAATGTCCAAGGAAAGTGTACCTTCCTCAGTATATTAAATGCATATTTGCTGCTTTGTTATCTAGCTTAATAAGCCACAAATTCTAGTTTGCATTTAATACTAACAAAAATTTAGCATTTGGCACTGTTGGGACATTAGCTGTAAGCAATGAGTAAGGCTGCATTTAAATCACTTTATTCAGATCCTGTGGGTCAATGCAAATGCAGTTCTTGTCTGCTTTATTCATCAGTTACTATTCACGGGTTCTCTGTTGGTTCTAACTGTGGATTAACACCATCTAATCTTTCCATTTGCTTCATTCCTGCTCTGTTCTACAACTGAGAGCTACCATTACAGTCCCTGAAGTACACATCACTGGCATTGCATCAAGCTCTATTTTTATGCAATATTCACTTGGCAAGCTTTCTAAGCTTGTAAATAAAAGAACATGGTAATTAAGAATATCATTACTGTGGCTCTGCACACTATCCAATATGTTGCAGTGACTGAGTAACTCTCCTTGTACACATGAATCCTTTGCTTTCACAATGCAAATTCAATTTTCCATTTCCAACTTCTTCAAAGTAAAATTACCTAACATTAGGACAATTTACTTCAAGTACTTTGTGGGGAAAACACTGTATACTTAGTTTTATATTCACATCAGTAACTTTTCATTCAGTGGCCTCACCTGTTGACCAGCATATATTTGCAATTGGCAGTTTATTCTCTCTTCTTTTTGGTGCTCTTGAAATCTCTTCAGATTACACTCTGCTTGCAAACCATCAACAATCCTTGCCAAAAGTCTAACTTGCACTACATTCAATGTCTCTGATGCACTCTTAGATTTCATGTTTATGTCAACAGCACCAGTAAACCTCTTAATTTTCATATTTTTGTTCGATAGACAGATTCTTTGGAACATGTCTTTTTTTTATTATACATCTCTGAAAATGTCATTTAATGCTCAGATACTAAAAATTAACAAAAACAGATTAAATCAAAACATTTGTTCTCATCTTTATTCCATGCAGAGTACATTAGGTTCAGATTTCGAGTGAATGAAGTTTTCTCATGTCTGTTGTTGCTAAACTGATGCAACATGGCTCTTGTTTTATAACCATTACTATTACAAACACATAGCCACTTTCACATTCTGCCCTTTTGACTCACATTTTAATTAAAACACATCACTTTCCTCAGTTAATTCTTTTAACTGTTTACTTCTAGTTTCATTTGCTATGCACGTTTGCAGCTTTGAAAGAAATCAGGTCAGTTTATCTTAACAGTCTAACAATTATATCACAAATTAGTGTGCCTTAATAATGAATTATGCACATCAAATTTAGGGCAGGATTCACGAAGGCTTGCATGGAGTCTAAGAGTAGTGTAAGACTCCATGCAGCCTTCGCGATCCAGGAACAGCCCTAAATTCCGTGTAAGAGACCAGCTAAAACGTCTCTTACACGGAGTGGGCGTGGATATGCTAATCACCTCACTTGCAGCCCAAAGGCATGCAAATGAGGTAGATTAGTGATCCAGGAAGCCCAAAGCAGCCTGTGTAAGAGCCGTTTTAGCTGCAGAAACGTACTCAGTTGACAACTGAGTACGTTTCTGCAAATAACACAATGGAGCCATGTCAGCTCCAAATAAAGGGTGCATATGTGTCAGGCAGCATGCCAATGGCCAAATATGTGGCCACTGGCAAGGTACCCCGATGCAAATATGAAAAATAAATAATGTTTAAACGCATCGCAGCCCCATGCAAACTGGCTGCGCTGTATAAAACATAAAAATGAAGGTTATAAACCCACAAATGTGGATTTTATGCAATACATGGATTTACAATGCAGGGACCAGCAGACCAAAAACAACATGGTCACCGTTTAGTGGTTGCTAAGGGGGGAAGCTGAGTCTAAGACATGTAACTAAGCATTAGTAGGCAATCTGATGTAAATGAGTGTTAGGATACTGAATTCCACTGTCACATAGCAAATGAGCACATTCTGAGTAGTGTAAGAGATACATAAGGGGAGGAATAGAGTAGGAGATAGGTGACATCACAGGGGGGAATAGTAGAAAGAAATGCAGTTCATTGGAGGTTAGTGTCACATGACAGATGTCAGACACATATCATGGAAAGAGGAGTGCCACAACATAAGCATGGGAAAGTCAAGAAATGGAAGGTGCACACTGTCACTTACACCAAAGTTTCTTGCTGGGCGTGCATGCACACGTGTGCTCGCGAGTAGGGCAGTGTGCGCGCGTGCGTGTAAGGCATACTGAGCATGTGGGAGCCTGTTGGCAGACTTGTAACACTGTTTGCGCGCGTTTTAACCCGAATAAGCAGATTCTGAACCGTGTAAGCATGTGTGCGTGCGTGTAAGCCACTATGAGCGTGTTTCTGCTGGTATGCACTTTGCTCCCCCCTGAGGAAACAGAGAGGAAAAAGGAAGCAACAGAATTAGTAGGAAGCTAGCAGGGAATACTGCTGGAGCTAGCAGGTGAAAACAATTAGAAGCAGGCAATTACACAGACAGAATAGTAGCTCAGCCAAGCACTTAAAACTCTGCAAACAGCAGTGCAGGATGTTTCTCTCAAGAGACACTGCAAGACAGGAGTAAGCTATTAGAAGTGAAAACTGAAAAAGCTGAACTCAGAGCAGAAATGCTAGGGGCTGCCATAGCTGTCATAAGGAGATATAGGCTACTTGCTGAGGGTGGTGACAATGCAGATGGTGCCAGACAACCCACAGTGAGGAGACGGAGAAGAGTGTAAAGGCCCAGGGTCACCTACCATGGGTTACATGAGCTGGAGATAGTAGAGCGCTATAGAGTGGACAGAGACCTCCTGCAGCAAACTGTCGAGCTGTGCAGGCCACGCCTCACACACAGAACCAACAGAGGGGAACCCATCCCAGTGGAAACCAAGGTATGTGTTGGCATAAGAATACTAGCAACAGGTACCTTCCAGAGACCAACTGGTGATATGATGGAGATATCACAGGCATCAGCCTCCAGGGTACTGCACCAGTTCCTGGATGCCATGTCAGCACGTCGGTGATCATGTATATTTCCCCAATGCCCGTGAGGTATTGGCCAGCAATATGCGTCTCTTCCAGCAAATAGCGGAATACCCTGAGGTAGTGGGTGCAATAGACTGCACGCACATACGCATCAAAGCACCAGCCGGTGAGCGGGTAGGGCCTACATTAACTGCAAGGGCTTCCCTCCATCAACTGCCAGGTCATGTGTGATGCCCAGGGCATAATAATGAATGTGTGTGCTGGCTGCCCTGGGAGCTACCATGATTCCCATATCTGGCATTTGACGCAGCTGTACCAGACATTTGCCAATGGGGACATCCCACATGGACACCTAGTGGGGATGCAGGTTATGCACTGGAGCCGTGGCTGATGACACCCATCAGAAATGCACACACACCTGAACAGGAACGCCATAATGAGGCACACGCACAAACACGTAATGTAATAGAGCGTGTGTTTGGGCTGCTCAAGTCACGGTTCCGGTGTCTGGACACATCTGGTGGAGCCTTGCAGTACTCACCAACTACATGTACCCAAATTGTCATGGTATGTGCTATGCTACATAATATGATCTTGCGAAAACAGCTGCAGCAGGACCAGCATAGGGCCAGGCCAAACAGCCCCCCACCATTGCCAAGGCCATCACAGGCAGAGCGTGACTCGGAGGAGGAACAACCTGAGCCTGCCCCAGTAGGCAGAAGGAGGCATGCCCAGTATGCCCTGGCCTTGGCAAAGAAGCAACGCATAGCACATACACTGGCTCAGTAGGAACCCTGGGAATGATGCCCCTCTCTGACTCACTCATATAACAACAGGGATGCCTAAAACGACATAACATGCTCTCAAACATGTACAGGGAGTGTAGTATGTGCATCCGACAGAGGCAGCCCTGCAGCACCACCTGAGGCATGAATGCCATGTGTTAAGCAATGTAACACCATGTAGTATATGCACACTTGATGACCCTGACTAACATCCTACCCTCACCAAGCATGATGCCACAATATGACGATGAGATGATCAATTGCAATAATTGGCTGAAGTATTGCAGTTAGTCAAGAGGGATCCAATGTGTGCCAGCCTGGGATGACATGCTGAGCATGACATGATGCTCCACCTGCTAGGTGTGATGTGCACCTATCAGTCCAGGCCTTATGGATACTGGCAAAGGCTGTTGTTACCCACAGCATGCCCTGAATAGGTAAGGCTCAAAACACAAACCCACCTCCATAGGTATCACAAGGGATAAGAACCTAGATGTAATGCTACCCAATGCCAGAAGTCTAAACAGCAAGATGCATGCAGTCTAAACTCCCCTAGTATGGAGAATGTTGATATCTGTCCTGTAACAGAAAACTGGGTCAAGGCTCACAACAGCACCCTAACACTACCAGGTTATACCTCATACTGTGCTGTACAGCCTCAAAACATGGAACAAGCTACAAAAGAAGAGTGACTAGCAATAATTGTCAAAGATAACCACACCCCCATGTTGGTACCACAACAAGAAGCAGCATGGACTAGCCATGGTCAAGTAACAGTGGCTAAAACTGCCTCCCAGTTTACAGCCTGCTATAGACTACTGTCCTAACACCAGGAACTGCACCTGGCCTATGTTGGAATACATGACTATATCAAGCCCTCCAAACCACATTATATTGGGTGACTGAAAATACCCAGACATAGACTGGGAGCATTATACTAGCTCCAACACTGTAGGACAAAAGTTCCTAGAATCCATAAACCAAAATGACCAGGAACAGTGTACCACTCCCACAAGAGGGGTAAGCATACTGGATGTGATAATCAGCAACATGGGTACTGGATGGCAAGATGAGAAGTGTATCCCTCACTGGTAAGACCAGACCATAGAGTAATCACACTGGATATACACATCCTGACCACAGTCCCTGGCCAGAAAACCACAATGAAAAACATGTGTAAAGCAAAAGTTGCACTCCTCCAAACTGATGTGGAATCCATTAAAGGCCCTGTGCAGGTGCAAAATATGGGCCACACCTCAGAACCTGTTATACAGGCATTCCATGAACACTGCCAGGAATGCTTGGATTATGCAATCCCAAATAAAACCAAGACACAATGCCATACATGCAGGCATCTGGCATGGTGGACTCCAGCCATTACCAAACCATGCAAGAGAATGAGGAAGCTACTACATGATAGAGCAAACATAAAAAGGGAAGTAATCACTGATCAGTAGTATGGCAATAAAATATGTCCACACATACAATCCACTAAGGCCAGCTACAACAAGTTGAATCTGTGAATCTTGAGGCAATGTTACACCTGCCCCAAGTACACAGACAACCCTCAACTCCCCCAAGAAATACAAATATATGTGAGAGATGCAACCATTTATCCAAACCGGAGGCTGAGCTCCCTCAACTCAGTACTGTCAAAACTAGTCATGAGGAGAAGGTAACCACACACACCACAAACCCAGTCCCACATAGACCTATCACAACTGCAAACCAAAGACATAAACACAGAAAAACATTCCCGGAGGCCCTAATTACAAACACACCACACCAACAGAGGCCTCCAAAGCAGACACCCAAGCAACCACAACCTACAAACATAGCACATGCAACACAGAGTACACAAAGCTGGTGTGCCAAACAGTCACAGGCCAGAAAGAGAAACAACATGCCTGATGCAGTTGTAATAGGTGACTCCATAGTCAGACACACTGCTGTCCCGCTCACCAGACTGAACAAGGGAAAGGGTAAAGTAAGCTGCCTGTAGGCTGCTACAATATGCCACATAACACAAGTACGCAGGTCACCCCAAAGCAAGTAGAAATATGATGCAGTCATTGTCCATGCTGGCGTGAATGACCTGAGATGTACCACCCCAGACTACATGAAGAGACATAGATGAGCTCTCCGATTATGTAGTCCAGGCCGGTATGACACTGACAGTTTGCAGCATCCTACCCTCACCAAGAATGATGCCACAGTACAAACACAGAATGATCAGCTTTAACAAGTGGCACAATTACTGGTGTCATTCCAAGGGGATCCAATGTCTGTCTGCTTGGGATGTCATGTTTGACAAGCCACGCTGCTGTTCCAGGGATGGCTTGCACCTGTTACCCCTGGGCGTCTGGATATTGGATAAGGCTTTTGCCACCTCCATAGAGCCTTTCGTAGGCAAGGCTGAAAAGAATAACCCACCACCCTAGAAAACATAAGTGGAAAGAAACATAAGGGTAATGCTGACCAATGCCAGACATGTAAACCTCAATATGCATGCTCCCGAGGCCCTCCCCAGTATGGAAAACATTGATGTCCGTGCAGTGACAGAAACCTGCTGCAAGCCTCCTGACAGCACACCAGCACTATCAGGTTATACCTCATATCATGCGTTATGGCCCCAAAACCTGGACCAAAACATAAAAGGAAGGGGAATATCCATATTCAGCACAGACACCCATACGTCCAGGTAACTGACAATGCATGAAGCATCGGAGACCACCCATGTGCAACTAACCGTAGGCAAAACTGCTGTACAGTCTGTAGCATGCTACAGACCACACACACAGGAACCCCACCCAGCCGTCCTGAAGACACTGGACAGTATGAATGTCTCACCAAATACCAAACAAGGTACTCACACATTACCACATAGGCTGTAAACCATTATGTATGGAAGGAGTAATCAGGGACCTAGGGACACAAGTGGACAGTAACCTGTTATGTGACACTCACATTGCCAATGTGGCTAGGAAGACTGTCTATATTGGACACCGTATCATGAAAGGATTCACATCTACGTTAACAGAGGTCATTGTGCCCCTATACTGTTCTCTTATCAGACCCATAATCTAGTACAATGCCTCATTTGGGATGTACCTTACCTGACACCTGCAGCAGTTAGAAAGACCTCAAAGGTACCTCACCAAGAGGATAAAGGGTCTCAAATATATGTCATATGCTGCCTGGCTGTAGACACCCCAGCTGAATGCAGTCACATACTGCCTACACAGAGGCATTGTATGCCTGTTGTACAAGGCCATGACCAACACAGGAGTAATGGACATGCTCCACCCCAGAAAACCCAAAGCCATCGGAGCTGTGAGAGTGAGAGATGTCAACCTCAACACATAATGAAATAGGATGTGCTGGAGGAACAGATACATAACCCAGAGGCTCCCTACACCCTGGAACAGAATCCCACTCCATGTTAGGCAGAGCCCCTCACTGACACCCTTCAACAGGAATCTTGCCAAGTGGATTGATGATCGTAGATGTACACTGGGGGTCTTCACTGTGTCACGTCCAGACAGAGGCACAGAAAAGTAAATCATAAATGGCCATAATATTCACATAGCAAGGGGTGGCGAAAGCCACACACACTCTGGCTAGGCTTATAAATGCTCTAGGGTGGGATAGCCTAGTATGAACCTATGAAGATAAAAATTGTACAGAACACTAAGGATAATCACAAGGCTTTCTTAACTGATGGTAGGAACCTTGTTGGGAATTCATAGATATGCTCTGAATCACTCAAATATTACAAACATACCAAACACACACACATATTGCCAACATCCAACCTGACAGGTGCAGTGCAAACCCCCCCCCCCTCCCAGAATGCAAAATATCTATCCCATCTGACTACTGGCCTCCTGACATTGCAGATGCTGAGGTAACAGCCAGCATCTACAAAGCAAAACACACAGCAGCAATAGTATGAGATGGTGTCCTGGTCAGAGTCCAACATGGACTCCAAGAAGAATGGAATGCCAAATCACACTACTGCTCGATGTCAGCCTTATCACAGGATATGTACCCAAAGAGCAGTGTACAACAACAGTGGTTCTTCTCAACAAAGGTGTTGCCTGAATGGATACTGCAAACTACCACCCCAGAATCCTGACAAGCTTGGTCTGCACAGCTATGGAAAGGATCAGCATGTACCGCAGACAAAGATATTGGGGTCCTACTGACACCGGACCCTACCCAGTGTGTCTTTCTTAAGTGCAGATCCTGCCCCTTAAACATGTTTGACTCATTTGAAACAGTCATTAAGGTCATTGATGAGGGCAATGTGGTCCACACAGCATAGCTGGACCTTGCAAAGGCTTCCATACAATACCCCACGTGTTCATTAAAGATAAGCTCACCAGCTTAAATATAAACCCCTATGTCAGTAGAGGGGTTGTAAACCAGACCAAGGACAGAACTGACATGGTCAGACATGCTGCAGCCATGTCAGACTACAAACCAGATATAACTGGCATCCCACAAGGCTTGGTCCTGGGACCTCCCTCGTTTGGTATATATGTCCCATAGGTACAGGCCAACATGGAAGGACTGTGTCTGAACATGTTTGCAGAGGACTACAAACTGGCCACCATATCTGACCCTCCAGCTGACACAAGCATCCCACAAAAGGGTCACATAGAAACAGACAACTGGTGCCATAGCCATGTTAGCAAGCTAATTGCAGAAGAGTGTATAGTCAACCCCTGTGGATATACAGTAAGTGCCCACCAATTACCACATAGGTGTTAACCCATTAAGTACTTAACATGTAATGAGAGACCTGGGGACACAAGTTGATAGATATCCTGCATTGGACAAGCATGTGGCTCTAGTGGTTACAGAAACATACCATATACCCACCTAATCATGAAGGTCGTCAGATCTAGATAAGGGGAGGTCATTGTGGCTCTGCAGTCATCCTTCATCAGCGTTACAATTGACTACAATAGCCCCTGTGGGATGTACCTCAGCAGACACCTCCATCAACTGTAAAGTCCCCAAAAGTACCTCACCAGGAGCATCAAAGAGCTTGAACAGATGCCATGTGTTGCCTGATTAAACAAACTGCAGCTCCACACACTGCCAGACCGCCCACCCAGAGGCAAGCTGTGCCTGATATATAAAGCCATGTCCAAGCTGGAATCAATGAACATGCTGCACCTTGTACAATCTGAATGGCAGTGAGCTATGCACATGAGAGACCTGAACCCCAGCACTGACATACATAGGACAAGCTGTACTGAATGATCCATAACACAGAAGCCACCCCCACTCTTGAGTAAACTCCCAGTACAGGTTAGCCAGAGAGTCACTCATCGACTCTCCTCAAGAGGAATCTTGATGAGTGGATGGGAGATGGTAGGTTTACCCTGGGTATCACTGTTATGTCATGGGTAGACGGAGGCACAGTATACTAACCATGACATATGTCATGGCAAACTCCATTTACAATGCGTGTCGAAGGACAAACACACTCTCCGACTAGCATTAGAAATGGCCTAGGGCACATCGCTAGTGTTTGCCAATGTACACCTATGTTGTGGAATACACTACCAATGTTGGACAAGCCTGGTTTAAGTAGTTCATATCTGAACATAATGCAACATGCTCAGATGTGCACAACTAGCCCCTAACCAGGCTGTTGTGCTCACTATGAAAATGTAAAGCAGTGACGGGACTAAAGCCCAGGATACTGTCCACCACAGTGAAAGTACTGAGGGGGTGGAAGTAGGGTGTGTGCAATTACATGTGTGAGAGAACTGACCCTTTTGCCAACCAGTACAACACACCAGCTGCTGCATATTCCAATCTCTACACAGAGATGATGTCAGCACCCTACAAGTACAGCGGAAGAGGGCAAATCTCCCAGTAATGCAAATAGCACGATCTGCTACTGCGTCTCTCACTACTGTCATAGCACAGTTAGTTATGGCTTTGAATTCCACACATGCCACGTGTGTTTTTGTCACACAGAATGCCCATGTGTGTGGGTTGTTGTTCACAATAATGCATGACATCGATTAAACCAGTAATGGCAATGGACACAGATGATGTATGCGTGTGCCAAATACACATATGTACCTGTGACCTTCAATAGTTCCCATGTCTGACGCCTGCCACATGTGAATACATGGTATTTGCACTGGATAACATTATGACTGTGGTCTTCTGTGCGGGTGCAGCATGTTTTATGTGTATATACAGTGTGAGATGTATATGGTATCATCCTAGCAGCGAGGGATACACATCTGGTCTGGGGCATATAGTCGACATGTTGTTGATGAACAGGTGCTGCATTTTTCACCTGTTGTGGGAGTGGTAACAAGTTGTTCCATAACAATGCAGTGACTAAATGCTAGGAATCTTTCAGCTAGGGTGTTGTAGCTACAGTAATTCATCAGCATTCAGTAATACGTCAGCATTCCTGGTGAGGGTATGATGCCAACCAAGGTCAGGGTCATACCAGCCTGTGCCACATGCTCAGAGAGCTCTTCCATGTTACCTGTCATGTAGTCCAGGTAGGTACATCGCAGGTCAGACATAGTGGCATGGACAATGACCGAGTCATATGTGTCCATGCCTCTGACTGACCTGTATGCTTGTGTTATGTGGTGGACCACAGTGCCCCACGGGCATATCACTGTGACCTTCACCTTGTCCAGCCTAGTGAGCGGGACCTCACTGTACCGGACAATAAAGGTACCTAACACAACTGTAGCAGGTGTGTTGTCTAGCCGTACAGGCTGTGACTGTTTGGTGCACAGGATTTGTGTGCTATGTGTTGCACGTGCTGTGTTCTGGCTTAACGTATACCTGCGTGCCAGCTGCAGAGGTGTCTGCTGCTCAGGCAGGATGCTATTCTGAGGCTCCACGAATGGCCCAGTGTGTTCATGTGTTTGAATTGCTGTCAGTGTAGGTCTACATCCAACTGAACCCAGCACTGGCATAACCTGTCAGGTGGCATGAAATACTACAGTGACTACAATACCAGAGTGCTTAGTCCCCAGTTTGGCTATGTGGTTGCATCTCATACACGTGTTGTACGTCCATGTGTAGGGGAGAGGGTTGAATGTGTACATGTGGCAGCTGTGACATTCCCACATGACCCACATATTCCACAACTGTACCATAGAGGTGACTGACAAGTGACCTTTGCACATGCTACCACAGTATTGTGATTGCCATGGTGATTAACAGCACATAGGGCCAATGGGGAACGAGGTACATAGGTTCATAGGTTCATACTAGGCTATCTGCCCTAGGGCATTTATAAGCCTAGCCAGAATGTGTTTGGCTTTCGCCACCCATTTTAAATTAATTTTGCTATGCCCTTTTTTGAGGTTAGTATGCTGAGCCTCTGTCTAACAGTGACACAGAAGTGATACCCGGGGTAAACCTACGATCTCCCATCCACTCATCAAGATTCCTCTTGAAGAGAGTCAATGAGGGACTCTGCCTAACCTGGACTGGGAGTTTATTCCAGAGTGAAGGGAGCCTCTGGGTTATGAATCTGTCCCTCCAGCATGTCCTATTTATTTCAGTGCTGAGGTTCAAGTCTCTCGAGCGTAGCTCAATGGGATTTGGATTTTCTGAGGTGCAGCATGTCCATTAATTCCGGGTTGGACATGGCTTTATACGTCAGGCACAGATCGCCTCTGAACAGGCGGTATGCCACTGAGTAGAGCTGGGGTTTCTTTAACTGGGCAGCATATGGCATCTGTTTGAGCCCTTTGATCCTCTTGGTGAGGTACTTTTGGGGTCTTTCCAGTTGCTGCAGGTGTCTGGTAAGGTACATCCCAAAAGGGCATTGTACTCAATTATGGGCCTGATGAGGGATGAGTAAAGAGGCACGATGACCTCCCCTGATCTAGATGTGAATCCCTTCATGATTAGGTGGGCTATATAAAATGTTTTTCTAACCACTTTGGCCACGTGGTTGTCAAATGAGAGATTGCTATCAACTTGGGTCCCCAGGTCCCTAATTACTTCTTCTGTACTTAATGGATTACCACCTATGTGGCAATTTGTGGGCACTTTGTTTTTGCCAAAGGGGATGACTATACAGTTTTTGGCATTTAGCTTGAGGCCATGGCTCTGGCACCAGTTGTCTGTTTCTATGAGGCCCTTTTGGAGGATGCTTGTGTCGGCTGGAGAGTCGATTATGGCGGCCAGTTTGCAGTCATCTGCGAACTTGGTCAGACGCAATCCTTCCATGTTGGCCTGTACCTCAGAGAAATATATACCGAACAAGAGAGGTCCCAGGACTGAGCCTGGTGGGACACCACTTGTAACTGGTTTGGAGTCTGACATGGCTCCAGCAATTCTAACCATGTGGGTTCTGTCCTTGAGCCAGTTTGCAATCCATCTAGTGACATAGGGGTTTATATTTAAGCTGGTGAGCTTATCTATAATGGCCGAGTGGGGTATTGTATCGAAGGCTTTTGCAAGGTCCAGGTAGGCTGTGTGGACCACCTTCCCCTCGTCAACAGCCTTGGTGACTGTTTCAAAGAAATCAACCAGGTTTAAGAGGCAGGATCTGCCCTTAACAAAGCTGAACCGGGTAGGATCCAGTGTCTGTAGGTCCCCAATATCTTTATTTATGAGGTCCATGATGATCCTTTCCATAGCTTTGCAGACCAAGCTAGTCAGGCTTATGGGGCGATAGTTTCCAGGATCCGTTGAGGCACCACCTTTATGGAGGGAGACCACTGTTGCTGTACGCCACTCTCTGGGCACATATCCTGTAGTAAGGCTGAGATTGAACAGTAGTGTTATGTTTGGGTTTAGCTCTTCTTGGAGTTCATGTAGGACACAGCCCGGGACACTGTCTGGTCCTATTGATGCTGTGTTTTTTGCTTTGGAGAGGGCGGCTCTTACCTGAGCATCTGAGATGTCAGGGGGGCAACACTCTGCTGAGATAGATATTTGCCCTTTTGGTGTGGAGGGGGGGAGAAGTTTGCGCTGAACCTGCCAGCTAGGATGTTGGCAATGTCTGTGGGTTCGGTGTACTTTTTGTCATTTTGGACTTATTCTGAGCATATCTGGGAATTACCACCCAGGTTCCTAACATAACTAAAGAAAGCCTTGTGATTATCCTTAGTGTCCTGTGCAATTTTCTCTCGAAGCTGGCCTTAGACAATTTTATGAGTGCCCGTAGTTTTTTGCTAATACTGATCAGTGATGCCTTCCCTTTTTGAGATTTTGCTCTATCATTTAGTAGCTTCCTCCTTCTACTGTATAGTTTGTTTATGGCTGGGGTCCACCAGACAGGACGTCTGCCTTTGGAGGATTGGGTCTTGGTTTTATTTGGGATCGCATGATCCATGCATTCCTGAAGGTGTTCATAGAATGCGTTTATAAAGGATTCTGCGGTCTGGGCCATATTTTCCACAGGCCCGGGGGCTTTGAAGGATTCCACCTCGGTTTTGAAGAGTGTGAAATTTGCTTTAGAGAAGTTTTTCACTGTGGTCTTCTGGGCAGGGGGTGGGGTCGGGATGTGAATATCCAGTGAGATTAGTTTATGGTCTGATCTTACCAGTGAGGGATACACTTCTGGTCTGGAGCATAGAGTCCCCATGTTGGTGATGATCAGGTCCAGTAGGTTTTCCCCTCTGGTGGGAGTGGTAACAAGTTGTTCCATAGCATTTGAGTTTATAAATTCTAGGAACCTTTGGGCTAGGGTTTTGGAGAGTAATGCGCCCAGTCTATGTTTGGGTAGTTGAAGTCACCCAATATAATGGTGTATGGAGAGACCTTCATATTTTCCAGTGTTCTCAGGAAGGCCGAGTGGGGTTCCTGGGTTTGGGAGGGTGGTCTGTAGCAGGCTATAAACTGGAAGGCAGTTTTACCCACTGTTAGTTGCACATGGATAGTCTCTGATGCTTCGTGCTTTGCCACCAACCTGGAGGTGTGGGTATCTTTGATGAATATTGATACTCCCCCTCCTTTTGTGGTTTGGTCCAAGTTTTGGGGCCGAAAAGCATGGTATGAGGTATAACCTGGTAGAGCTGGGGTGCTCTCGGTAGCCCTGAACCAGGTTTCTGTTACTGCACAGATATCGATGTTCTCCATGCTAAGGAGAGTTTTGAGTGTGTGCATCTTGAGGTTTAGACTTCTGGCGTTGAGTAGCATTACTCTTAGTTTCTTATCCCTTGTGATACCTATGGAGGTGGGTCTGTCCTTTGAGCCTTGCCTAAAAAAGGCACTATGGGGGTAGCAAGAGCCTTTACCAATATCCAAAAGCCCAGGGGTGACAGGTGCAAACCGTCCCTAGCGAAGCAGGTGGTTCAACAGAAGGTGAGTATGTGACGGTGTAGTGCCTGTGATTAGTTAGCACTGGCATATATGACTGCTCAAGTGGACAAATGCCAGGTAAGTCATATGCAATGTGTCACAGGCAACATACATGTGAACAGGACAAACTGTGACGTTTTGTAAAGTGAGACATGGACATACATATAATAAGCTATGCAGATGTCACTAGGAGTCCACAGAAGCTCTGTAACTCTGCATTGCAGGTGGGATCAGTGTTCCAGGGTAACTGCAAGCAAACATGCATGCAAAGAAAGCTGCAGTAAGCAGGGCTGCATGTAGTCCATTGTACAACAAACAAGCTGTACCACTTCCAGTAGGTAACAGTGCAAATATGCAGGCACTATACACATGTACATGGAAATACACAGGTCAGATGGCTAGGGTCCAGTCTCAGCGCACACAAGTGTACAGACCATGTACAGTCAGGATGTACATAACTGGATGGAAATCCAGGTGCTCATACCTGCAGTAATACACATGTCAAATAACAGACACTGAGCCTTCACTCAGTGGTTCCATACTTAGTAGGATGTATGCTACCTGGCCTGCCACCACAGTATCCCTGACATGTATGGGGACTCTCCCTCCTGTGACAGTTAGTTTTGTGTGTTGGGGCTGTCTAGCATGGTATGAGATGTGAGCTTGCAGTGCTAGGGTGCTCCTTTGTGTCCTGTACCAGTCGTGTAGTACTGCACACATATCAACATTCTCAAACATCCACATTGCACAGTCCAGTGTGGGCAACATGCCACTTGCAGTTTACATGTCCATCATTGAGTATCAATACTTTCATTACCTTATCCTCTGTGCTACCTATGTATGTAACCTTCTGTTGACATCCTTACCACCAGTATGCCAACATGTGCAGATGATGCACTATGGTACTTACCATGGGTGTAGACAACAGTACAAGACAATCATACCCTTACTGCATCAGGCATGCTGGGATATACCCACAATTATATCAGCACACAGTACTGTTAACAACATGATACTATTACTACACATCTATGTAGTCACCCTGTGCATCAGCAACATGTTAACCTGTACCTGCACTGATGTTACAGATTGCAGGAGGTGGCACAGTTTAATCATATGCACAGGGTGTGAACTTGGTATGCCTGAGTCAGCCACCGATACCACCAATTGACATGTATGTGTATGTGTGTTGATGAGGGACAGCAGTACAAGGTGGGGCAATGTTGATGCAGTGTGTGCATGTATGCAATAGCCCTAGGTGTTGTCAATTCGCATGTGTGTATGGATGCACACAGTTCCACCTCATGGCTGCCATATACTGGTGTTTGTGGACAGCCACAGACTGTACCTGCCAGGTCATACAGATCAGTGTCTGTGGCCATGGACACGGTACCTGTGCCTTGCAGGGGTGCTACGGACCATAACCAGTACCAATCCAGACTGGGTACCGTCATCAGAAGCAGATGTTTGTTGACAGGACACAGATCCCTGTCGGGCCTGTCCAGAGCCACGTGCACGTGGTCTCCTGGGGCGGTCTGATGACAGCACAGACCCAGCATTGCTGGGGCTGCTGCTGGCACTATGGGGGCGGCCACGGCCCTGTTGTCATCCGCGACGACTGCCAGCTGCTGCTGGCATACACCCACGTCGACGCCTCAACCGTCCACCATCGCCCTGGCTCATGGACATGTAGCTGTGGAACCGGTCTATTATGTCCCCACAACGTCTGTCTATGGCATCGGTGAAATTACAAATGGCAGCCGCAATGTTACGCATACTGTCAGTCATGGCTGTGCAACATGCTGTCAAATCCCTCAGACCCTGTCTGGTATACCGTTCCATACGTGACTGTGCCTGCATGACAGCCCGCAACATAGCTGAGGTTGTAAGACCTCTGTGGGCACGTCTGACAGGGGCAGTACGCCCACGGATGCTCCCACGAGAACCCCTGGACATCTGTCTGTGTGGTTACCATCTCAGGGCCATGCCCATGGCTGCTGTGTGGGGAAGCATGTGCCACAGATACCACATTACCCTGGTCAATGCCCACTGCATCCTGTCCATCACCTAGGGACATTGGTGACAAAGGGTGTATTGGCAGGATAACTGTGCGCATTGATGGGGTTGACAGCTGTGTACTGTCAATTGGCTGACCAATGACGGACCCTGGCATACCTTCCTGTGCCATTACACAGATGTCATCATTATCAGTACCCATGGCACCTGATTCAGGTTCCCTGCTGCATGACACCAGAGCAGCACCAGAACCTGTGGGAGGGAAACAGGAAACACAGTTTACAATGTCTACACAATATTACCAGTGATGCACAGGTGCACACATGAACACATGCACACATTGGCACACAGTTGCACACTACTCAGTATGCGAGATATCAACACACAGACACAGACACACCTGCATGCATACACAGAGCACTACTCAGTGAGCCTAATATTACTATTACTATCAAGACTATTAAAGGTATTGTTAATACACACTCACCAGCATGGATAGGCTGCATTGCTGTTACATCGGAGGGACCTGCAGAAGTGAGGAAATTAATGTCAGTGGGCACAACTGTGCCATTGTTACTGAGTGTGATACAGGTCAGTAGTACAACAGTCGCCTTTCACAGGTCAGCTGCTGATATTGAGAATATCACACTTGCACATTAAATACTATGATGACAGCTACAAACCAAGGACACACCTCACACATGCATTAACTACCAGTGTACACAACAGTCAACTATACATATGGCATATTACCTGCATGCTCATAGTCTTGCTGCTGCGTGGCTCCAGCCTCCATCATAATGCATGTCTGCTGCTGTTGTTGTTGGTGGACTGGAGCCACAACACTTATGAGTAGTCCCTCCAGTCTGGTGAGTGGGGGATGTGTAGCCACCCCACCACCTGTGGCAACCTGTTGCCTGTGGATATCCGACGCACGCTGACGGACATTTCTGATTAAATCACTGCAGTGATGTCGTACCTGCTCACATGTCCTATTATGCGTGCCTATGTCATTTACCCGACGGACCAGGTCTTGGCACAGTGCAGCCCTCTCCTGCTGATTCTGGCTGGCACGGGAAAAGAGTATTGCATAATCCCGCACCAGGCTCTGGTGCATCTCCTCATCCTCAGCTGCAGAGTAAGCTGGATTGCGCTGGTGAGCCATTGTCCAGAAAAAGGAAATAACATGATATCAGCAAAATATGTCAGCAGAAATTGGCACACATACTACATATGCTACTTGACTGTTGTGATACAACATATCTCACATATATAGCATCTGTCTGTCTACTGGTGGATACACATGTAAATGGTCAGCTATCAGTGCTCAGCCAACAACTGTGCAACAGTACCTGGCACACTCCATACAACATACTACCAAACCCCAGCAGTCAGAACACTGATTCAGGTCCAAAGCACCTCCTCACTCTGGGGGTTTGTATCGAGGTACTGTATGGGGTACATCATCAACTACTGTGAGATGACCACAAACTAATTGCCCTGGATATACATATCCCACCTCCACCACCAGCACAAATGACTACAGTGAATAACATTTCAAATGCAAACTTTACACTTTGTAACAGTGACATGGTATCCTTTCAGCCCACTGGGCCAGTGGAAGACAACCCACAATGCTGACCCCTTCACAAATTATTTCTACGGACATCTCCGAGAATGCATGGATCATGCAATCCCATATAAGACCAAGACACTCTCCACAAAGGGACAGCATCCTGTCTGGTGGACCCCAGCCATAGACAGATTGTATAACAAAAGATGGAAGCTACTGCAAGACAGAGCATAATTCCATAAAGGGAAGGCATGTCTGATCAGCACTAGTAAGGAGCTATTTTCTTTCATACAAACATCCATGGGCAACTGTGAGAGGGAAATCAACAGGGACACTACAGATAACCACAAGGCCTTCTTCAGTTATGTTAGCAACCTGGTCAGAAACCCTCCAATATGCTCATAGTTAGTACACAACAACAAATATTTCACTGAACCCACAGATATTGGCAACATTGTGGCAGGCAGGTTCAGTGCAGGTTTCCCCCCTCCCTCTCCCCCAAAATAAGACCTACTTATCCCAGCTGACTGTAACCTCCCTGTCATCACAGATGTCTAGGTGAGAGCCGCCCTCAGAAAAGCAGAATACACAACATGAATGGGACCTGATGGTATCCCCGGTTGCATGCTACATGAACTCCAAGAGGAGCTAAACACACATATAGAAGTGCTATGTAACACAAGCCTGACTACAGGATATGTACCTGTACACTGGCGAACAGCAGCAGTGGTTCCACTCCACGAAGGAGGCACCTCTACATACCAATACAATACATTACAATACAATACAATACAATATGCTATTGCCCCTGGGACTACAGCAGCATACTGTTCTGCTACCCTGACCATTGTGACACATGTGATGTGATGGCACCTGCTGCTGTCAAACAGTTACAGAGGGTGACTCATATAGTATATTACCTATCTGACTAACATTCAGCATGGGTATGTGTGACATGTGCTCATGGGGAGTCTTGCTTCTTAACGTTGTGTGGTTTATTGCAGGGTATGTCTTATCTGTGTGTAGAAACCTGTACCTCCACCATGTGCTCTCTATTACAGTGTCACGGACGACACACAGCAGTCATTTAGGTTGTGGATGGTGTGAGGTGTTACTATGGTTGTTGGACATCTGTCATGGGTGTGACTTAAGTATGTAAATCCAGGAGTGGTAACCTCTATGTGGGTAGTATGCGTGTACTCTGTGGTGTTGTCAGTCACTGTGCATTGGTAATGTGTTTGAGTGCATTGTCACAGTGTTGTACATGTCACTGTGTCCTTCTCCATATCTGTAGCTGTCATGTGAGGTACATACCGTGGCAGCCATTGTGTGGTGTGGAGGGGTACACTGACCTACATGTCCATAGCTGACACACCATGTCTGCTGACACATACCATGTGCAGGTATTCCAGGAATAGTGTGCCACTGTGAATATCATTGTAGGGACTATTGTACACATTTATGACCCTGTTCACCCCTGACACATGCAGTGGTGGGCAGCCAATCACATATCTGGTGGTTACTGGTGTAGGTGATTTGAAATGGGGTATGGTACTCCAGTTTTGACACTGGTGTTCACTCCATGCCTTTGTCAGCAGGCACCTGTTGCAAAACATCTGTACACATGTGCCTCACTCAGAATATATATACATCTCTCTCTCTCTCTATATATATATATATATATATATATATTTATCTATATATATATATATATATATATATATATATATATATATATATATATATATGTAAATATATATATATATATATGTCTATATACATATACACATATATATATTGATGCACATATATTGCTATAGATATGGAGAGAGAGGGGGTGTGTGGCAGAGAGGGGGTGAGAGTGACAGAGGGGGTGGGACAGGGGGAGTGTGAGATCGTCATATACAGTCATACCTGTAGATAGTCAGATCTGTCTGTCTATGTATAAGTATCTACATATATCTATATCTGTATGTGTGTATTACATATATATGTTTGTACATATTCTATCTACATCTGTCTATGTATTCCTACATCTCTATGTATGTATACATATATGTATATTATATATATGTATATTATATATATATATATATATATATATATATATATATATATATATACATACATACATATATTGACATACATACGTATCCATATGATAGATAGGTATATCAACATGTTTGTTTACAAAACTGTATACACACACTAACATACTGCTAAACATACATAACTGTGAAACCTACTTTGTACATTGCACTACAACCTACATTCAACCTACATTGATATGTGCACATAGATGCTCTCATATACATATGTACGTACAGCCTTCACTGATAGTTGCTGTATGTCCCCTGCTCTTTGCACATCTTCATATACATATGGATACAGACCAATGACACATATGGTGGGTTCACAGTATGTAGACTTTGATAGTATTACTTTACATTACCTGTGTTTGTCACAGCTGCTTGTGTTGCCGTCTGGTTTCGTGTCCTGCTGCTCCACTTGCCAGTTGTCAGCTTTCAAGTGGTTGTTGCTGGCTGGTTTTGTTTGTGTATGTTTAATGTTTTATTTTTTTCTCTGTCTCTCTCTCTCTGTCTCTCCCTACCTCCACAGGGTGCAATGAAAGTATTGCATGTGTGGACTGGGAGTACAGCATGCTTTTGTAGGTATCTGCATATGTCCATGTGATGGCCTCTGCACCAACTGTTAGCCAGCATTTGCTAATTGAATGCAGCCAGTTGTGTACTGATTGCAGTTCTCACTGTGATTTCAGGACAGTGCTATAAAAAGGTATGTGAGATGGGCGTAGCCCTTTCAGATTTTAAGGGCAGGGACCATGCTGGTATGCTGTGGACACTGTTCTGTGAGTGTAAAGGTTAGTATCTCTCTCATATTTCCGGCTGTGTTGTAGATTAACATTTCTCCATTCATTTCTCCAGTTTCCTGTAGTAAGTGTGCATGTACACTGACACCTAAGACTACTACTACTGTTAATGTGGGTGTGTGTGCTTTCCTGTGGGACATGTGGTGTAACTGGTGTATAGCAGTGGCTCTTGCACTTTGTTGCTATGGCTTCAATATTTGCCCTTTACATTCACTACTTGTATGCCTGCTCGGTGTCTTGACTGTAGTGTGTTGCTGTGGCTTTCCTATTTTCCATGTACATTCACACCTTGGAATGCTTGCTATATCTGCTAGGGTGTTACTGCATGCAGTGTGGTCTGGCCATGGTGTGGGCCTTGACATCCATTAGGGTATTTGAGTATGCTGCTGAGCAGGCCCCAGAGACTCTCAGGTGCATCTTTTATCTGCCTCATGGAATGGTACATATCAGTGGGGTACACCCATTAAATTGTCTGGTATTCTGCAGTTGTGACTGTGGGATAGCATGAGCATATGTATTACTACACTATTTCTGCCGTGCAAGTGGTGCATACTTTCAGTACTTCATAGTTACCATTGCATGTGTTGTAACACCTTTCTGCCTACTGTTTGTACATTTCACAGGGAGTCTATGGGGCATCCCTGTAACTCAGTCACTGTTGCTATGTCGAGGCTCTTAACTATTCAAATATGGCAGTGTCAGACCTCTCAAGTGTACAGATATTTGCAGGTTGTCCACATTTCTGCCTCATATTTTGGTCAATATCTCATGAACAGCTCTTTCTGGCAAATCACTCTGGGATCAAGTCAGACTATAGTGACAAACATTTAAGTTTCAGACTTCATACCCTTCCAAACATCCAACAAAATGCAGAACCTGTTACTCTCTGAACTGTCTAAGTTTGTTGTAGCATTATTTGGAATGTGTCCCTGTTTTTGGCCCTTTGCTCCACATATTTTATTACTTGGTCCGGATGTGTTCCTGTAAGAGGTTGTGGGGTATGGGCAGTGATTATCCTGCTGTGAGTATGTGTGTGGCTTGCAAGGTGCTATAGTAATATTATTACCTACTAGCTACCAACTAGCATGGCTGTTTCTGTTTACACACTACTATTATAGAAATCCACTAGATTTGACAGTAAATATACATGACATGCTTTGTGTACTACACATCCTATATTCCCTTAACATTCATTCCTACTATTACATAATATATTTATTGTAGCACATCGTTCTTATATAACAGTCATGGCTTAGTGGCAAGTCATGCAGACTACTGTTTCCAAGGTCCTGGGTTTGGGACTGTCAGTGGGATTTTATTTTGCTTTTGAGCAGACTACAGGACTTGTCATTCAGAGTGACTAAGGAACTTTTAAGCAGTTGTAACTGGGTTAGCTCTGGTTTGCGTGGAGCTCCCGCATGCGCACTGGCGTTCAGCTCCGCTAAAAAAAACGCTTAAAAGTGCTTACTCTTGCGCACACCCGCACTATTTTCTTTGAAAGAAATGAAAACGGGGAGACAGGGAAGCGGTGAAAAAGGAGTCAAAGAGGGTAAGACAGTAGGGAAACAAGCTTGGGTTTTGCAGGAGGGATGTAGGTAAGGCCCATAGCTGTCCATTTCTTCATCAGCAACAGCTGTGCATATGTTTGTAATTTGGTGTGACATTTGAAACCTTCCACCCCTGAGAGAGGTGTGAGGACAACAATAATACTTGTTGTACAGCCAATTGTAATTGACAGTTTCCACGTCCAGCAGACATGTGTACGAAATGGGCAGCTATGTATGGGGCGTAATTTTTTTGTGGGTACAGAGTGCCCTTTTTTATTTTTTAAGGTGAGAGTGGTATGTCAGGTAAAGGAAGTCGGTATAGCTGGGGAGGTAGGTTGGGCAAGTCAACAGACAAGACAAACAGGACGCATACAGGGGCGGTGTATGACACATGTGGGGGGGTTACACAATTGACTGGGACGGATGTTTGGATATCTAGAGCCCATGAGCCCACAGATGGCAACAGTGGAACTGATATCCCCACCCATGGGCAGTAGCCACCGTGCCTTCACTGCCCAGGACGGGGCTGTGCTGGGGGCTGTGTAGGCCGGGCAGCAGGCACTCCCGTTAGTTGTGCCACCTGTGCCTCAAGCTGGTGTAGGGGCCCAAGAACAGCTTCCTGGATCTCCCTACGCACCACAGTCCAGACGCTACGGAGGGTGAGTGGTTGTTCTCCTCTGGCCACACTTGCAGAGGGGGACGAGCCCCATCCCCTGCGCTTCCACCTGCAGGTGGCACAGGGCCACCAGAGGAGGGTCTGGAATGGGCACTACTGCCAGGTGCATTCACCAGCTGAGGTGGGAGAGGTGGGTCCGCTGGAACCTGCCTTCCCTGTCGTCCTATGTTTTGCACCATGCCATGACAGTTTGGGTTAGTAACATACAATACCATTCACAATTAGTTGTAACAGCATGCATTAGTATTCCCATTAACCAAACACCCAGATATTCAAACCATTGAACAGCAAGCATAACACATGCATAATCTGAACAGCAATACACAGTCCAACAACATGCAGGGTTGATTGATGGCAACAGGCCATCAGGTTTGGATGTATGAACAGAACAGATGCATCAACGTACATGCAAATATGTATGACCCAACAGGACAAATGTCCAGGGGTGTTAATTGTGATTGCACATACCAATTTCAAGTGGAATGGATTATATGTGGTTATAGGGTAGGGTGAAGAAAATATAATTAACACCTTCAAATACCAATACATATGCTGTACATTTCTAATGGCTGCAGATATATACACACTACAGTTCTACCTACAGTTTCCTATGTGATAACTACTTCAGGTTGGTGATGGGAATGTTACTGCTACATCAATATACATTTTCATTTTTATTCATACACATTCATATCTGGCTCTGTTCGGCTACATCATCCTGCTACATTTGTTTTATATAGCTATAGACAACTGTGGATGTTTGGTATTTCAGACAACCATACTATCTGCATATTGCAGACTGAGAGCAACATATCCAGATTTTGGGATACACATTCCAGCTGCAGGAACATTTTGAACACATTTCGCAGTTTGGTTCTGCTTGTCACATTCATTTCATTCTGTACTGACTGCAGTATACTTTATTCATGAGTTATTACTACTTTATTGGTGGATTCATAACTCTTTCTCACACTCTCTCACTTGTTTTATTTTTACAATTCAGGATGGTACTTAATTCTAGGCTTTATTGACATGTTTTACCTGTAGTTATTACAATCCTTTCCAACAGTCTCACTTCTGTCATGTTTCTGTATTTCAACAGGGATATATTTCACACATGTGTTTTACTCAGCTTCTGCAGCTGTACTTTTCAGCCTGCTGCAGGTTTTGTACTATTATATTACAGGTGGGACATCTTTATTTCAGACTTTTTCATTTCTCTGTTTGGATTACAGACTGCATCACACTTTTGTAATTAAGCAATACTTGCAAACCCTCTTACACTCTGTTACTTGCACATTTTATTACTTAGTGACTACACTGCACTCTTTTGCTAACTGTCATACTTTTATATTTATTTACAGTTACAGGGAGAGGATTACTGACTGCCTGGTGGCGCAACCGCACCAGCTTATCGTCATAGGCTCTACGGTTCGCAGAACGGACACTTGCAGCTGTAATATAAATAAAGTAATATTGGAATACACATCTCCATAATATCAGCTAGGTTAATTTCTTACATAAATAATTAGATGTAACTTACTCAGTAGTGGGGCGTTGGGCATTTGCCGGGCCTCCTGGATCCAACGGTTCAGTTGGTCCTGCTTCTGTCTCTTCAGGTCCGCATGGTGGTGACGGACCTGCTCACCAGTCCTTGGTATCCCTGTGGCACTGGTAAGATCATGAGCCAACCGGTCCCACACCTCAGCCCTATATGCTCCCCACAGGACCTGGCCCTGCATGAGTTGGGCCTCATGATTGTGGACAAGGAGCCAAACCATATATTTGGACTCCTCAACGCCCCACCTCTGTGCTCGAAAGCAACTACCCTCACCTACACCTGACATTCTGGCTGCAAGTTGGTTCTACAATCGGTTATGCTGTGTATTCCTGCCTATGGGGCTTATATATGCCATTTTCCCGACTTATCTGTGATTGGCCATTTTGGAATTGTATCAGCTTCACAAAACCTGCTTTGTCATGCTCCTCTTTCTATTCATTCCTATATATTTGCTATTACTGCATTTCTAAGTACAGCTGTCATGGCTTAGTGGTTCAGTACCTTGACTATGGTGCATGGTATCCTGGGTTCGAACCTGGCCACTACTTTTTATATTTTATGACTGTCTACACAGGCTAGGAGGTGTGTCTGTGTAAAGGCAGTTTTGTTACAGCTTGCTCAATGTTGCCCGGTTAGCTTGTTGGCGTGGCGTGCAGCTCCGCGCAAATGGGTTACGCTGGTTTACACTTCATTTGGCTGTCAGCACGCATATTACGCTCAGCTCAGCTAGGGGCACACAGTTTCAGCGTGTTAAACCACTGCTCACCTACAGGCACTCATTTTGCACCTGTTAAACCACTGCTCACCTTCGGGCACTCATTTTACACCTGTTAAACCACTGCTCACCTACGGGCAGATGCACTCAACTTGTTAAACTGTAGCTCAGCTATAGGCACATCTGTCATTTTTTATTATTTTGTTATCTCACATTTCTTCAAAATAAATGGCCCATTTCATTACATTTTACATAAAATATAATTTTATATGTGTACATATATGTCAGGGACTTGTTTCATGCTTATTTCACTAAAAATAAAAATTGATGTTGTGGGGGCTCGAACCATGACTGCCTGCTCTTCAGCCGACGTCTCTACTGCTACGCTATTGCTTTTTGGCTTACTTTGCATATTTAGTTCTTATATGCTTTTCCACTGACTGCTAACTGTGGCTAAGCTACAGGCATGCCAGCATAAGCGCACTCACAGGCAAACATCTTTACAATTTAAAAAAAATATAACATGTTCATTTATATATTTTATGTTCATAGTCTGTGGGGGCATGTGTTGTGTTGTGTTTATTCACATTTCCATGGACTCTGTTGTGGGGGTTTACTTTCAGGACTTTTACTCTTCTGGGGACGTGTCTGTTTGCAGGGCTCGGCCTATGGACACGCCCCCCTTCTGTCTTCCACGGACCGTGTAAGCCTTAGGTGTGATTCAGCATGCCCTCATGCATATGCATGACATGCTGACGTCACACTGTTTAACTGCAGCCTCCGTGTAAGCCTTGTAACTCTTACACGGAGGCTTCGTGAATCCTGCCCTTAGTCTTTTGCCAAGTTCTTCATCTCAGTAAAATAAGCATCTACAGCATATGTAGGACCTTGTGCCTTGTAAGGAACAAACGGCAAGTTCCTTTACATGTTCAAAATAATTCCTGATCTTCTCTTTATTTACAGATACTTTGACTTCTTCCTCTTCAAGGAAGGAAAAGGTATTAAATACATTCAATACTTTTCTCTAGCAACATGAAGAAATGTAGCAAACTAACTTCAGGCTTTTAGACTAAACTACTCAAAGTGCATGTCAAATTAAATTACTGGATCCAAGGTTTTCAGTTTTCTGCTTAATTCCCCTAAAACAAGTGGGTTCCTGCTTTTTTTTTTCAGGGGAAGCATCATCATTGAAAAAAAAAACATACTTTTGTATTCTAAAACACAAACACTTAAAAGTAAATATATTTTGTTTCTGCAGATGTATTTCTCAGCTCTAACATCATGTAGTTTTGGAGTAAAAACCACAGAATGGAAGGCTGAGGATGTGTGATTAACCTTTTGAGATAGGGTTACCACCCATCTCTCTTTACCCACGAGGGCACCTATTTGAGCAGTTGCATCCTGCCCCAAAACATGAAAAAATGCAAATGTCCTGATGTCCTGAGATTTTAAGGACAAGAAATCTTTTTTTTCCCCAACATTCTTCTGATTAATAAATAAAACAAATAAGACTCTTTCTGAAACATTTTAATACACAAGAGAACAAAGAACTCAAATTGTACAACAAAGAGCATTTAATTTGGCAAAAAGTAAAGTCAGTTGTTCCACTGGTTACGACTTTAGTTTGCTCTGTGGAATCACGTTTCCATGAAAAAATGTCACTAGTGAGGATTGCCACCTTTTCAAATTCCCATTTTGAGATCTTAAAAAAAATGAACTCTCTAGAAAAAAAATTGCTGCCATGACATGCTGCTTTATTTGGCATTTAAACCCTATCCCTCATACAAGACAACTACGTGTTACATAAGGTCAGATTAGTTACCTCTGCAGGAAAGGTATTAATTAGTTTTGTTAACAAGGCTCTGTCCTTAGTCCTTACAATTGCTTTTAATGTCATGACTATCATAGTCTCACACATCATGCTTCCTTACATAAATGGCATGACTTCCTACTGCAAAGTCCCCACACAACTTTAATCTGCACTCTGCATCAAGGCTTTGATGTCCTTGCTAATGGGCTCTCAAGGTCTCAAATAAAATCACAAAATAGGGGTGAGTGCTTGGGCATCTGCATGGAGATGAGGCTTTGAAAACTCAGCTCTACCACCACAGATA
Source organism: Protopterus annectens (assembly GCF_019279795.1). NCBI lineage: Eukaryota > Metazoa > Chordata > Ceratodontiformes > Protopteridae > Protopterus > Protopterus annectens. The sequence goes on from NC_056727.1 coordinate 556,875,652, forward strand.
CATATGTGTAATTTTTCTGTATTTTACAGTTAGGAGTTCCACATTAAGTCCCTAAAGAAGTAAGAATTTCTTCACTTTACTGAGCTGATTGGCTGTAAGCCACAAATGTACTCTACCACATGCAGCAACAATAAGAGCTTCTCTTGATGTCTTACTGGAGATGATCAAGATGACAGCAGTTGATATGTAACACAAAATCAACTACATCGAGCCATGACCTGCAACTTCAGAAAATTCAGGAAGCTTCGTCACAACAGCAAGTAGAAGTCTCTGAACAGCAGGTGATCATAGCCACTCGTTCTCTGGATCTGCATGAACTAGACATTTTTTGCAAAGTGGCTGGAGTGTAAATTAGAAGATGTGGGGATCAGAGCTTGTCACAACCATGTTCTGATTACAGTCTGCTAAAGAAGGTGGAGGGTAATAACACTCTTGCTTTCATATGGAAAGAACTGTGTACACTGTTGAATGTAGAGGCTGCCTCAATCACTAAGCAAGCACCCACATCACTCCATGTATGTGTACAAGTAACCTGCCAATATAATTTATAACAAAGATATTCAATTACAATGATAACTGAAGCCATTCTGAAGAAATCTGGAGAGCTAGGCAGTGAATTCTAAACAGGTTGTTACTAGATCTGTATAGCCTCAGACTACAGTGTTTCCTTATATGTAAAAAGAATGCTATGATCCTGTTTCTGAGGCCATGCAAGGAACTTTATTACACTGTTCAACTCAAATTCCCAGCTATGTCCTGCTTTCTTGAAGACAACTGCCAGCTATAATTTATCTCCCCAGTGAAGTTGATGTTTAACTGAGAAAGCAGGGAAAGCTAGTTTTACAGTCATATGCAGATCCATTCAAGGCTAGATCATCATCCACTTCTGTCAATAAGAAATGGGACAAGACAGCAGCCCTTCTCTCCCCACTGCTAAAGAACAAAGAGGCACCAGGTCAGCCTGCCATTGAGAAAAAACAACTTAAAGGCAACAACAGTAAACAAAGTCTCCCCCCCCGCCCTTTGGCCATTAAAGCATACAGTCACCAAAAGCCATTAAGGGCCTCAAGAAGAGGAAGGTTCCAGAAGAGAAAATAATAGACTTTACTACTCCAGACATCCCTTTTGAGGAAACTGACACTGTTGAAAAGTTGTATCTCTTAAAGACTGGTCTGTATTTGTGAAGAAAAAAAAAATAAAACAAATGCCTGAACTGACGTTTTGCTCCCTCCACACAAACGAATAACTCCTTTTACTTTTATAGGTTAATACCCAAATGTGTGTGGTAACAGATCTGACAGCAAAAGAATTGTCTGTTTTGCTTCATCACATCTTTGCACCATGAATGCCAAAATGCATTTGGCGTACATCTGCACTGATGTTTATACACAAACAGCAATACCAGTTTCTTTAGAATACTTCTTGAATAAGTTTAATGTTGTTAGTTAAAAAAAAATGGTCATCAAAATTTGCTTGTTTAACTTAGTTAACCAGCAAACACATTCACAACTTGGATACACAAGCAGCAAATGTATTGATATTTTTTCATTTAACTGCTTGACCAGGACATTCTAGGTTCATTTTTCCTGTACCTGCCTTGTGCCGCCCTTTATCCGCTACCTGCGCGCAGTGAAAAAAAACCTTATCTGAGAAGTTACTTCCCTTTCCACTTTTGCATGCATAGGTAACCTGGATGATTAATGTTATCAGATCTATCTCCTGTTTTATATGTTTCAAGCATTATTAAACACTGTTAATTTGTTCACTGGGTTTATTAGTTTACTTATGTAGAAGTTTACGGGCCTTTGCTAAAAGTTCATTTAGACAGTTTTGTCAAATCGTCACACAAATGGAAACTGTTAGTTCTTCCTTTACTTATTAATGCTGTCTAGGATTTAATCCAAATTGGAGGTAAATGCAAAATACCGCTCAACAGTGCTTCTATAAACAGCTTCTGTGTATAGTCCTTATTACTTGGCTCACTTATCATTAGGGAACACACTTAGTGGAAGGATAGTCACTCTCAAAGGCTGACCAGTTTATGAATGTTATTTTTCAATTCTTGGATTGTCAGCCTAAGCAGTCTGGCTTCTTAGGAAGTGAATTACAGTGTCCCTGCCTCTCACTAGTAAAACTATACCTAACCCTCATAGTATTAGCAACTCTGACAATTTTGCCCTACTAACTTGAAATGTGAACAAAGCATCTAACTGAAAGCAAAATAAGTTCCACTTTTACTGAATGTCAAGCCCTCAATATTTTTGCTATACCTTTTCTGCCAAAAGGGGTGTCGCCACATTATTACACATCACTAGGATGAACTACTGCACAATATTAAGGATGGCAAATGGATCACAAGCAAATATGGCGTTTTGTAGCTTCATAGACAAGTACTAGGCTACTTGCATTTTACGTCTAGCCAATTTCCCTTTTTGTGCTCAAAGTAACCTATTCCATTTGGTTATAGACTGGCGTCACCCATCCCATGGTTGATAATTAACTCATGCATGGGACAAAGTATTTAGAATATGCATCTGTCCCATTAGTAGTACAAGGGGTAGCCCTGGGGGCAAATGGTTTTGTTTCCTATCTACATATCTAAGCTGCACTTGAAAATGGTAGGGGATGAACTTTATTCTGTGTGGATGGGAAGTCTATTCCATAGCAGCAGTATCCTATGCAAAATATATCTGTCCCCCTAAACCATTCTGTTGATGTTGTAATAGAGGTTTAGATCTCTAGATAAAATATTTCTGGTGCTATTTGACTTGCTGATGCACAGTAAATCCATCAGTGATGTGTCAGAAGATGCCTCGTATGCCAGACACAAGTAATCTCTTAGCTGTCTGTGTGCTACTGAGTATGGTGACAGCCGCTGAGTCGGTTAGGACACATTACTTAGGCCTTGTATCCTTTTTTTTTCCTATCTTTTCTTATCATGCCAGTAAAGCTCTTCATACTATACTCAGTACACGTCACTCTGGTGGTAATTATAATGCTATGACTTACAGATATGCTCCCCAAAGGAACCAATGCAACTAGGATGATGGTGGGTTGAACATGTTCTTCTCCTACAGTGGTATGGGATGCAGTCTTTGGCAACATTAGATAGGTGGCCAAAATCAATCTACCTGACAATATTTAGATTACATTTTGGTTACTGTATATTACCATGTGAGATGCATATCCCTAATACATCATATTTTTGGATAAGAAGTGTTATCAAATCAATTTTATATTTAGGTATCCAAAATTGGAAAAACAAATTCCACACAAGTGGATGTGTAGGATCCATGTTCTTGATTACAAACTAAAACAATGGAAGACCAACTTCAGATATGACTTGCATGGATATTAAAGTCCATTTTTACAGAGTCTTCAAACAAATCTGTTAAGTTGCACTTCCTTTTATCATATTTCACTATTAATTTATATTAAAAAAATAAACGACTACTCCATCAGCCAGAGCACACTAACATATGCATTTCTTAACACAAATAAGGAGCACCCACTTAAAATTGTAAACATCTAAATTAACTGCTCCCTTACTTTCCGAGTCACACAAACGCACATTACTTCTTAAACAGTTGCGTTTCATTTTTTCAACAGGAAAGTACAGTTTTGTACCTACCATAAATGTAGATGTTAGAGTGTACACCCTGCTGCAGTCATCACACTTGGGTTATCCTGTTGTCAGGCAGTCCCGCAGTCGGCCAGAATTCCAAAGTCTTGGTCAGGCATCGGTTGCTGTCGCTTCTTCCCTGACGTCAGTGCGCCAGGGGTATATATAATCCATCCAACGCCATTTTCTTCAGTTTTTCTTGCCCCAGATGTCAGGTGCCCCCAAAAAGGTGGTCAGTAATTAGTACCAAATTGAGTTAATTTTGCACAAACACAAAATCCTTCCAGCTATAAGCAAATACATCAGAAAGGTATTGTAGAGATTGAGCCAGTTAGATCAGAGGGGATGGAGGGAGGGTAACCTGGACTGCAGCAGGGTGTACACTCGAACATCTACATTTATGGTAGGTACAAAACTGCACTATGTTCATCGTGTTACCCTGCTGCAGTCATCACACTTGGATAGAATCCCAAAGCTAAGGATGGGTGGAGGAGTCATAGAGGGTTAGTGGAGGCTAGAAGGCCCTGCAGAACTGCAGTAGCGAAGCCTGCCCTAGTCTTAGAATAAAGTGGTAAGTGATAGTGTTTGGTAAAGGTATGTACTGAACTCCAAGTTGCAGCTTCCAAAATCTCCTTGGTTGGAATCCCCCTGAGGAAGGCTGTAGATGTAGCTGTTGCCCTGGTAGAGTGGGGCCTAATGGTAGCAGGAACTGGTTTTCCATGGTGGGTATAGCAGAAACGAATGCAATGTCCTATCCATTTGGAAATGGTTTGTTTTGATATAGCCTTCCCTTGTGAAGCTGTAACATAGGACACAAAGAGCTGGTCAGATTTTCTGAAAGCCTTAGTTTTATCCAAGCAGTAATGAAGTTGTCTGTGAATGCCCAAGGAATGCAGGAGTCTCTCTCCTTTGTTCTGTGGATTAGGGAAGAAGGAAGTGGATGGTTTGATTTAAAGCCACACTGGAAACCACCTTAGGCATGAAGGAAGGATTAGTTCGTAGAGAAACTCTGTCTTGAGGGAAAATGAGGAAAGGTTCCACTGCCATTAGTGCCTGCAGCTCCGATACTCTTCTAGCTGAAGTTATTGCTAGCAGCAGGGCAGTTTTCCATGATAGGAACTGTAGTTCTGCAGAGAAAGCTGGTTCAAAGGGAGGTAGCGCAAGTTTTTCCAAAACAAAATTGAGGTCCCATGTAGGTGTAGGTGCTCTCCTGGGGGGGCCTAATGTTTTTTGCCCCTCTGAGGAACTGCCTTAGCAGTGGATGCGAAAACAATGGTGGATCCGTGTTGTAGTGGGCTGAAATAGCTGAAGCATGGATTTTAATGGAAGAAAAAGAAAGTCCTTTGTGCAACATCTCAGTTAGATACTGTAGAATGTGAGGCATGTGAGGCTGAATTATGTTTTGGCCTTTGGCTAGGTTCCAGGCACAAAACATTTTCCATTTGTCCGAATAAGCCTTCCTGGTGCTTGGCCTACTAGCTTCCAGAATAACATCCATAACCGCTTGGGAAAGATGAGCTGGCTGGATGCTTAGGTGATTTGCCATGCAGCCAGATTTAAGGTTTTGAGCTGGCTAAGCATCTGATTGTTTCGCTGCTGTGTTAGCAAATGGGTAACTTGTGGTAAAATCCAAGGTGGGCCCTGGGCCATATTCCTCAATAGTGGGTACCAGTACTGGCGTGGCCAATCTGGGGCTATGAGTATCAGTATCAGTATCCTTTCTGACTTTCAGAAGTACCTTTGGGAGCAGAGGCAATGGAGGGAAGGCATATACTGTCAGGTTTTTCCAACTGAATGGGAGTGTGTCCACTTTCCAAGCTTGATGGTGAATTGTCCTTGTACAAAATTTTGTTAGTTGATAGTTTTAAGGACTGGCAAACAGGTCTATGTCTGGAAGGCCCCATTTTTGAGTTATCATTGCAAATACTTGTAGATCCAGTTTCCACTCGTGGGGATCCATGATGTTTCTGCTGAGGTCGTCTGCCAATGTGTTCTTCTTTCCTGGCAGGAATTGAGCTTGTAACTGAACTTGGAAAGCCAGAGCTGTGTTCCACAAGGTCATTGCTTGCCTGCATAGAGGGTAAGAATGTGTACCCTCTTGTTTGTTTATGTACCACATTACTGTGGTGTTGTCCGTCTTTATTGTAAGTTGTCCTGGATGTAATAGACTCTTGAAGGCTGTCAGAGCATTCTGTACAACTAGCATCTCTTTTTGATTGATGTGCAAGTTTCCTTTGATCTGCAGTCCATATGCCTTGAAAGCACTGTCCTGCCATGTGTGCCCCCCCAGGCATAGTCTGATGCATCTGTTATCATAGTTTGTCTGGCTGGGGGCAAGGTGAAAGGCTGACCCTTGTTGAGGTGACATGCCTGTGACCACCATAGAAACTCCTGTTTGTAGGCAGGGAATGAGAGCTATCATTGTGTCCAAGCTGTGGATGTGTTGAGACCATACGCTTTTTAGGTACCACTGTAATTTCCTCATATGCAGCTTTGCAAATGGTATAAGTAGTATGCAAGATGCCATGAAGCCCAAGGCCTGCAGAATTTTTCTTGCAGTTAGTTGGGTCTTTGTTGCCATTGTTTTGAAATATTGAGTCAGTTGTAGTTGTTTGTCTGGCGTCAGATAATCCTTCTGGGCTGTTGTATTCAAGCTGGCACCGAGGAATGTCATATTTTGTGAGGGTACTAGTTTTGACTTTTTTTCGTTTACTGTGTACCCCAGGCAACTTAGGAGATGTTTTACAAAAGCCAGATGTTGTAAGAGAATACCCTTGGTTTCTGCTTGGATGAGGCAATCGTCCAGGTATGGGTATATTTGAATTCCTCTTTGTCTGCAGTATGCAATTACTGGTGCCAGGCATTTTGTGAAGACTCTGGGCGCAGTAGATAAGCCAAAGGGCAGTGCAGAGAATTGGTAATGGGTTGAACCTGCAATGAAACGGAGGTATCTTCTGCAACTTTGTCTGATGGGGACATGCAGGTATGCCTCCTTGAGGTCCAACGTTACTAGCCATGCTTCCTTGCCCAACATGGGAAGAAGCTGCTGTAGTGTTAGCATCTTGAATTTGGGTACTTGTAAGAAGGTGTTTAGAACTGAAAGGTCCAGAATTAGTCTCCAGGCATTGTTCTTTCTGGGCACTAGAAAGAGAGTCTTCATTAAAATCCTTGACCTTGCTCTCGAGTAGGTACCAGTTGAATGGCTCTCATGTCCATGAGAGCTGTAATTTGTTTTTGTGCCTCTGGCCATTGATTTTGTGGCAGGTTTGGCATTCCTCTTTTCATTGGCAAGGTGTGAAAATGGAATCTGTATCCTCGTGAAAGTATATCTAGGACCCATTTGTCCTTTGTGACAATGTGCCAGTTGTCTGAAAAAAGTGCGAGTTTTCCTCCCAAGGGGGCTGCCAAGAGTGTTGCTTGGCCAAATGAGGTGCAAGTCATTGAGTTTGCCTTCTGGTAGATTGGGACCTGTCGTCTCCTCCCTTCTGTGTTGCAGTGCCCCATTGGCGAAGTTTGTACTGGGCTTGTGGTTGTCCTCTGCCTCTTGGACGTCTGTATTTACCCCTCTGTGGTCTGCCAGTAGCTGGAAAGGACCAATTTTTTGTTGGCCAATTTCTGCTGAAGCGAGGGGGCTGTACCTGTAAGAAATCTTTGACTGTCTGCATAGATTTTGCCTTATCCTCCATTTTCTTTAAGACGACTTCTGCTTTAACTCCAAAAAGAACATCCTGCTATAAGGGAGCATCTAGAATCTTTGCTTTAACATGATCAGGCAGGGTTTGTTCCTTTAACCAAGCATGCCTACGTATAACAGACCCAGTGACAGCTGCTCTGCAGGAAGCCTCCAAAGAATCAAACCCACATTGTAAAGTATGTTTGCCCACCTGTTCAGTTGCATGCAACAGATCCTGCATGTCTTTCAATTCAGACTGTTGAGGGAGAGTGCTCATTCTTTGTTTTAACTGAGAGATAAGAAATTGCTGATACTTTAGCATGTGAAATTGGCAATTTAGTGCCCTCATAGCTAGAGTGGCTGAGGTGTAAACCTTTTTCCCCCCCCACCTGTCTAGTGCTCTGGAGTCCCTTTCAGAGGGTACAGGATTTTTAGCCACAGAAGCCTTAGCCCTTTTGGGACCCTGGGAGATACTGGATCAGCAACAGGGCTTTTATAAAGAAATTTGTGGGAATCAGGCACTCTATAGTATCCGTCAGGTTTGGCCGGAGCAGGAGGTAGAGAGTCTGGATTCAAACTGGATTCCAAGTAAACATCATCCACAATGTCTAAAACTGGTGGGATGGCAAGTGGTCTGTGCTGGGGGAGTAAAAAAAAGTCTCTGAGCCTTTTCTTAGAGTCAGAGTAGTCCTGACCTTCCCAGTGAAAATGTTCCCTCATAGTGTGTAAAGTTTCCCCAAAGGAGTAGTCTTCAGGAGGAGAAGCTGAGGGAATGGAATCCTCAGCATCAGAATCTTCATAAGGGGAGAAGGAGTAATCTTGGTCCTCAGAGGATTCTGAAGAAATGGACACTTGTTCAGAGGATGCAAAATCTTCCTCTTGTCTAGGCCTTTTGTCAGGAGGGGGCTGGGAACCCCTGATTAAAGAGATCAAATCTTCAGCCATTTTGAGCATCTGTTTCTTAGGCATGGGGCCTTGAACAGGGGACTGAAGTGCAGTCCTTTTAGGTTTAATAGGAGTCTTCGTCTTAGGATACGTTTTATAGGTGAGCATCGGTCTGAAGACGCCTTCAGAAACCGAAGGTGTTTCTGCAGCACCGACATCTTTTTCAGCTGTGTCGTCGGTTGGGGCAACAAGATGGCTGCGTCAGCCTGGTACATTCCGCCAAAAGTTCTGAAGCCGTCTCGGGTTCCAGATCTGCGGTAGTCAGGGGCTGCGTCGGAGCCTCACTGAAGGCCGGAGACCGGACCAGCAGAGGCCTCGGAATCTGGCTTAGGCCTGGGCTGCCTGTCCTTATCCTTGCATTTTTTGTGCACGCTGGTAGTCGGTTGCTCCGACGGCATAGTGTAGTTAAATTTTCTACCGAAGTAGTGTCATGCGAAATCAAAGCGTCTTTTTATAGTACGCTTATTAAACCTAGCACAAAAACGACAACTAGTGATGTCGTGGTCTGGGCCTAGGCAAGGTATGCAATAAGAATGAAAATCCTTATGAGGTATTTGCTTCCCACAAGAAATACAATTGTTAACTTTTTCTGACATTGGTCTGAGGCAAGAAAAGTTTCCCCAACGGGGTACTTGGCTTTATAGAAGACTTCGGTCTGAAATTCGAGTTTGAAAATCTCAGGAGTCGGCCGACCGGCACTTGCGAACTGCTTCTGCTTCGGGCACCGCGCGGCAAGAAAGACTGAAGAAAATGGCATTGGATGCATTATATATACCCCTGGCGCACTGATGTCAGGGAAGAAGAGACAGCAACCGACGCCGGACCAAGACTTTGGAATTCCGGCCAACTGCGGGACCGCCTGACGGCAAGATAACCCAAGTGTGATGACTGCAGCAGGGTAACACGATGAACATCAAAAAATACAATAATCATTCACCAGCTTGTCCACAGAACACAGGGTAGAGTCTTTTTCATATACTCACTGCCTTACTAAGTTTGATGCATTTCATATAATCTCTACTCTATTCCCATTACCAGTGTACATACTGTCATTCGAGTTTATTTGATCGCAAATCGTATGTGTAATGTATTGGTTATACTGATTTAAATAACTGCAAGTTTTACCTCTTCAAAATTCAAGTATGCATTCCTGTGGTTTTCTTTCAGTGTAATTCTTTAGGGTCTTCAAGTATTTATTTATTTATATTTGTTAACCAGGGTAGAACACCGATCCAAAAATGAACCCTTTTAAGCTCAGCTGAGAAGTGAATACAACAATCAAATGCAAAATACACGACACATTATTTTACAACAAATGAAGATAAAGCATTGCAGTGTGTACAGAACAGCAAGTACAATACCAGGCAATATTAACTGTACCTAAAAATATCCTGCAATAATGACAGCTATAATGAATTTAAAAATATTAATCATGACAGCTACACTGAATATGAAAGTACGCAGGAAGTTGAGCATAGATGGAACTAGAAGGGGGATTAAATCATGTTATATTGTTGGTGCTGTGCTTCCTTTATGAGATTGTCTTTGAAGATTTTCCTGTATTAGGAAAGAGTGATAGAATCTCTTATGTTGCATGGTATAAACTGTCAAAGTTAAGATCCCAGGATGGAGAAATTGGTCACGGCAATTCCTAAATGAGAAGGAAATGTAGCGAGAAGAGGCTTGGGCTGGCTGACATATTAGAGCTCCTTTTCCAGTGTTGAATCTTTCTGCAAGAGAAGTTAAAAATATTTTTTTTATTTTGCTCTGTTTTTGTAGGAGAGGAAAGAAGTTGGGTAAATTTGGATAGAAAACTTGAAGGAAAGCACAGCCTCCTTCCAAAAAGCACTTACTGCGACCCAAATAAACCATGTATGATTAGCAACTCAAGCACTGGAGGGGGCCACAACAGAAGAATCGGAGTGATCAGCAGATGTCAGCTCACTCATCCTGGGAGGTGAAGGGAGGCAGTCTAGATTTGCTGCAATAAGCAGTTTTATGAGCCTGGTTAGCTCTGTGCTGCATAAGCAGTGTGCCATTTACTCTGCAGATTATGCATGCACTCCCCAAGAGCAGCAAATACAGAGCTTGCAAGGCTGCCACAGAGTGTCAGGACTTAGGGGGATACTCGCAAGTAGCAGTATGATGTTATGCCAGCATCCTTGTTCTCCTCACTGCTCCTAGACATGGATTGGGTGAAGCCCAGAGGAGGCCAAGGCAGGTTCGGTAGACCTGGTGAAAAAGGAGTGGAGCTGGTGGCAGATGATGGGCAGCTTCAGGCAGAAAGAAAAGGAAAGAAAAAATGCAGGAGGGTGTGGACCTATGGGTGATATGCAAGTGTTATGTTTGTGCAAGTGCCTCTTTTGCCCTTCCAATGACTTGATATACATGTGATCCGAAATTTTTGGATTTGTTGAAAAGTTTTCTTTGATGGTATTTTAGGTATACTGCTTTGTGTTTCTGGATATTCCAGTTGTTACAATTAGCTTTCCGAGTCTCGTGATTAGAAGTGATAGCTTGTTTTGTACCGACAGAAGGATGGCTGTCAAAGACCTGTCAGCTCTCTCTGGTAAGCACTGTGTGGTTAGTACTGGTGACCAATCAAACTGTGAGAGAACAGATTGAAGTTTGGAGAAGATATTTTTGGATTAGGGTATGAAAATCAATGCTCACTGGCTGATTTGCTGTAGGGCTTAAAACAGTGTAGGTTATAGGGTAGTGGTCACTCAGTTAAGGGAGAAAAATTAAGGGGTTGAGAATCTTGACAAGCATATTTGTTATTAACTGGTCCAAAAGGGGGCAATTCTTTTGAATCCGTGTTAAGTCTGGTGGGTTCTGAAATGATCTTGGTTAAGCAACAGTCACTCATTTAGGTCACAAATGTGGCAGCATCTAACTCACACCCATAACTTTACTAAGCAGCAAGACAGTACCAAATGTTACAGCATTAATCTGCCAGACAGGCACAAAGAGAAAAACACTTGTTTTCCCTTTCTGATATATTAGTACACTACAAAATATTGATTACTACTACTCCCTTACTCATTTTAACTGCCTTTGTTCACTGCAAACCCTCGCACCAAATCAAAATAGCAGACGAGAAAACAAATCAAGAAGGGATCATATCCAATATAGAAAGTTGCAATGAGTTAAGAAAAACGTTTCAATTAAACTAATATAAAAACTGTTAAATATCAAGTAAAACCACGAGGATGTGACAATGGTATGTTGAGTTCTGGAGTGAGGGAAGCAGTAGTTGGCTGACAGCACAAGTTGCCTCCAATATATTAGCCAAACAGCTGAGATGAAAAAAATAAAAACAGCACAAAAACAGACTACTTTCTACAGCTTTTTAAACTATTAAAGTTCTTCAACAATACATAAATTCAGTCAGTCATTTTTACTACCTAATTATTTGATACAAGGCCTCAGGGAGCCACAGCAAATCCTGGCAAGTAACAGGCATAATGCAGGAAGTCATGCCAGACAAAATGTCAGTGCAAGACACAAACTCATACAGAAACTTAGAGGCAATTTAGAACCTTTACCAGTCGCATTCTCGGCTTGGCTTGGGAGTGCCTTCTGTGTGGAGTATGCATGTCCTCCCCGCAGTTAGGTAGCGTTCGAAAGACATGCGTGCGTAAATGGGCGTGCCTTCTTTGAACTTTGGGCATCGAGCTGGCACCTCGGTGTTTCGTAAAAATCTACTGCCAATCATTAGCAGACCGGAGTTCCGCTGTGGCGACCCCTTACCGGGAAAAAGCCGAAAGACAAACAACAACAACCAGTTGCATGCCTTTGTGATATTCCAAGATCAATAATGACGATAAAAAAAAAAAAAAACTGCAGAACATACAATTTCATGCATGCCTCCCACATTGAGGGTTACAACAAACATAACTCTTTTTCTTGCCAGTGGCACTACAATGAATCAGGGGAGAAGAATCCAAAATCATCTCCTGTACTCTCATCATCCTCCATCTAATAATACGGATGTCTGCATCATCTGCACAGTTCTGGGCAGATAAGTTCTAGCAATGTTATGGTGAGCAAGCCACATCAGACAGAAAAACTATTCCAGGAGAAAAGAGTTAAAAGTATAACAAATTGCCAAGAAATAGTCAATGGCCTGAAAAAAACAAATTTAAATAAAAGATGCACAAACCCCGAGAGGTAAGAAGCCAATAAATAAGCCTTCACTATTACAAATGTAATACCTTAAACAAAGTACTTCTCTCACAGTATCACGTTCTAGTCTACTACCTTGGTACAATCATGAGAGCTTCCACAGTCTTCATTTTATTGGAATTATGTTCCAAATCCCTGAATAGTTTTGAGTCAGCCCCTCAAAAGTCATGCAAGTATCACTGCAGAGGGATGAATCCCTAAATGTAGCCCAGTTAACTTAAGGAGACTAGCAGCAGCAGGTTGTAGCAACAAAACAGGAAGGATGGGATGAGCAGCTGACATCAGCTTGACCATCCTTGATGTCAATGAATTCACCAGTAGTTACTGGCAAAGAAAGGGGGTATGCAAGCAAAGCAGTGCTCTCTGTATCGAAAGCCTGGCTTGCAAATTATTTTGCATGTTCAGGAGGGCTGACATTATAGGCTGAACTAGTCATGACATTTATGGCTGCCTCAAGGCCAGTTTAATGTGACCAGGTTTCACCGAAGAGGTAAAAATGTGCTGGTTAGGTCACACGAGGTATAATATTTGGCAGGTGGCAGGGAAAATGGATATGGAAAAATGTTCACAGAAGGTAGATTGCTCAGAGACTTCCACACTTTAACACTGCTTATAACTCCCCTGACCCTAGTAACAATCTTCCTTGTGAATATTTGGTACACAGTTTGAACACAGTGAAAATAACTCCCAAGAAATCCCATGGTTCACTTTTTGGGGGACCTTGACTAAGTGACAATCTCTTCAAGTAGAGAAAATTATGCATCATTATCCTGATCACTTCACCCTTATTTATTACCCCCCCACCACATACATATACATACATACATACACACACACACACACACACACACACACACACACACACACACACACACACACACACACACACACACACACACACACACACACACACACACTTTGGGCATCATGGTTTCCAAACAGTCACAGCCATTATGAAAGACCAAATTGGATGGCCACTAGGAATATGAAGCTCATCCTCTTTAAAAATATAAATGTGAAATATTACAGAATTACTAAGTATTAAAAAGTAATCCAAGCAGGGTAGATTTTATTAAGTACACATACCTTACTTTCTGATCACTGCTTCACAAATCTGCAGTTGAAAAAACACTGCACTAGGATAGATCCTACTGAAACAGATAACATCTAAAATGTCAGTGCCAAATGAGCTGACAATCAGCTAGTCAAAGAAAGCACACTGACATACACATTCCTTTAGTAATCACATACACAGTTCTTATAGGATCATAGGAAGTTACTAGGCTAATGGCCCTAGGGCCATTACAAGCCTAGCCAAGTTCTACTCTTATTTCCACAATCAGCACGTACTGTTCCTGCCCAAGAGGGGCACAGGTTGAATCCCCTTGGTGAATTAATGGGGTTAACCATCCAATCGTCCAGACGGCATTTAAAGATGGCCAATGAGGTGCACTTTTTTAACATGAAGTGGGAGCTTGTTCCAAAGGTGTGGTAACTCTGGGAGAAAAATCCCGTCCCTCCAGCAGGTTATAATAATGTCACATATCAGGTAAAGATCTTTAGAGAGAGAGAGTAACCTGTGTACCACTTGAATTGCAGATATGCAGTATTTCCAATAAAGCAGGGTCAAAGATTGCCTTACATGCAAGGCAGAGATCTCCTCTGAGTAGTCTGTATGAAACAGAATAAAGTGACAGTGATTTAAGATGATCCATATATGACAGATGCTGAAGACCTTGAATCTGCCTTGTGAGGAACCTTTGCGTTCTTTCCAATTGCTGCAGGTGCTTGGAAAGGTACATGCCAAATGAGGCACTGTACTCAATTATTGGCCTGATGAGGGAAGAGTACAGGAAGCTTATAACTTCTTTTTTTCTGGAGACAATGCCCTTACTTATGAGATGAGCAATACAGAATGCCCTTCTTAACAATGTGGGGACACGGTGATCAAAAGGTAAGGTTGGTATCAACCTGTGTGCCCAGGTCTCTCACCACTGAGTATGTACATATGGTATACTGATGTGATAGTTAGCAGGAACATCACTTTTATTGAAGGGGATGGCAATACATTTTTTTGTATTGAGTTTAAGACCATGACTTTGGCACCAATCATTTGTTTGTGCAAGACCCTCATGAAGGATGTTGACATAATTTGGAGATTCTATGACTGTTCCCAGTTTGCAGTCATCAGCAAGTCAGCCACAGAACTGTAGTTTTTGCTTGTACTTCAGAGAAACAGATTCCAAACAGCAGAGGTCCCAGGATTGATCCCTGTGGAATATCACTGGTTACAGGTCTGCTGTTGGAGGTGGATTTTCCTATTTTGACTATATGTGTTCTATCAGTGAGACAGTTAGTGACCCATCTAATGATACAAGGGCTGATAGCTAACTGGGTGAGTCTGTCAATGATGCCCGAGTGCGGTATAATGTCTGAAGCCTTGGTTGTCTAGATACAGTGGATATAAAAAGTTTACACACCCCTGTTAAAATGCCAGGTTTTTGTGATATAAAACATGAGACCACAATAAATCATTTCAAAACTTTTCCCACCTTTAATGCGACCTACAGCCTGTACAATTCAACCGAAAAACAAACAAATCTGTTGGGGGGGGGGGGGATAAAAAAATGTACAATATGCTGGATGCATAAGTATGCACATCCTTAAACTAATACATTGTTGTGTGTGCACCTCTTTAAACTAATACTTTGTTGAAGCACCATTTGATTTAATTACAACATTCAGTCTTCTTGGGTACACACCTGCCAATTAGAGAGACTCTAATTAACCCCAAATAAAGTTCAGCTGTCCTAGTAGGATTTTCCTGACATTTACTCAGTTGCCTGCTACAGCAAAAGCCATGGTTCGCAGAGAGGTTACAAAGCATCAAAGGGATCTCATTGTTGAAAGATACCAGTCAGAAGAAGGATACAAAAAAATGTCCACAGCATTGGATATACCATGGAACACAGTGAAGACAGTCATCAAAAAGTGGAGAAAATATGGGACAACAGCGACGTTGTAAAGAACTGGATGTCACTCCAAAATTGATGAAAAGACAAGACGAAAACTGGTCAGGGAGGCTGCCAAAAGACCTACAGCAACATTGAAGGAGCTGCAGGAATTTCTGGCAAGTACTGATTGTGTACTACATGTGACAACAATCTCCCATATTCTCCATATGTCTGGACTATGGGGTAAGGTTGCAAGACAGAAGCCTTTTCTTACACAGAAAAGCATCCAGGCCCGGCTAAAATTTGCAAAACAATACATCAAGTCTCCCAAATGCATGTGGGAAAATGTGTTATGGTCTGATGAGACCAAGTCTGAACTTTTCGGCTACAATTCCAAAAGGTACGTTTGGTGCAAAAAAACAGCACTTCGCATCACCAAAAGAACACCATCTCCACAGTGAAGCATGGTGGTGGCAGTATCATGTTTTGGGGTTGCTTTTCTTCAGCTGGAACTGGGGCTTTTGTCAAGGTGGAGGGAATTATGAACACTTCCAAATACCTGTCACTTTTGGCCCAAAACCTTCAGGCATCTGCTAGAAAACTGAAGATGAAGTGGAATTTCACCTTTCAACATGACAATGACCCCAAGCATACATCCAAATCAACAAAAGAATGGCTTAACCAGAAAAAAATTAAAGTTCTGGAATAGTCCAGCAGGGCCCAGACCTAAATCCAATAAAAAAATTGTGAGGTGACCTGAAGAGGGCTGTGCACAAGAGATGCCCTCACAATCTGACAGATTTGGAGCGCTTTTGCAAGAAGAGTGGGCAAATATTACCAAGTCAAGATGTGCCATACTGATAAGACTCCTACCCAAGAAGACTGAACGCTGAAATTAAATCAAAATGTGCTCGTTTAATCTGGCTAGGGACATTCCTGAAAAACTGTCATTGTTGATTGGATAATTGGGCTGGTTTCTGTTCTCTGCCTTTAATAGCCAGAGTTTTAAATCAGATATACCGGTTTGCTGAAGCTGTTCTAAGCTGCAGAGAGACTGACCTACTGCCTGCTGTGATACTGGGAAAAGATAAGTGTTTATTTTAAATTATCTTCTGCACTTCTCATTTAATAGATATCTCTGTAATCTGTACACTTGTTTTTACTGTCCTTTTTGTTGTGTGATAGAGATGAATATCTGTTACTATTGTGACTCTCAGTTTGCAGTGAAATCTTTTGTCTAGAGACCTATCTTGTTTTCTTTGTGGCAGAGAGAGAACTGGACTGGTTTAATCTGGCTATGGGCATTCCTGCAAAATTGTCATTGTTGATTGGATAATTGTGCTGGTTTCTGTTATCTACCTTTAATAGTCAGAGTTTTAAATCAGATATACCAGTTTGCTGAAGCTGTTCTAAGCTGCAGAGAGACTGACCTACTGCCTGCTGTGATACTGGGAAAAGATAAGTGTTTTTTTCAATTGTCTCTGCACTTCTCATTTAATACTTATCTCTGTAATCTATAGTTTTTTCCCAGTCACCTGCCCCAGTTCTTGTGGTGGTCTTAAGTCTTGGTGGCTTTGAGTTGCCAGTCTCTGGTATAAAGTTGATACTGGACACCCCCCCCCCCCCCCATTACATCAGCTCAGTCTACCGTTTATAGAATTAACTTAACAAAGGCCCACCCCTTTAACTTATGAATATTGAATTATCTCATTATCTTCTGTCTCTTCACTTTCTACTAAAAACTGTTTCCTGCCTTTTCTGTAACTAGTCTAGTCCAGATACACATTTGTTGTATCCTGGACTGTTTGTAAGCTTCTGAGATCTGCTAGTTCTCTCTTCTCCTGCACTTTTACTAGCTTATTAATATAGCACTTTACAAGACTTCTTATAGCAATTATTGTAGCACACAAAAGTGCTACTAGCACTAAATGTTCTACAAGGAAACTTCAGCACTTATTATTAATGCCCACCCCACCAGACATGTCTAAAGGTCAGTTCCCTCTGCTTTCTCCTGTTAACCTGGTGAACTCATATAAATAACTAATCTACTTACTTGTCTTTAAATGTCCTTTTCTCTTTCTTAAGATGTAAGATAATGCTAAATAAGTTATGCATTTTTTATTACAAGAATGTTGTGTGCATTTGTTGTACAACTGTTAATTTTGTATGCAATTAGTTTTTTTTTTTTTTTTTATTATATTTTCCAGATACTGTATATTTCCCTCCTTACATTTTTATGCTGCTCTTTATTGCATCCTATGTAATAGTTACTATGTCTATGTGGAGCTTTTCTCCCCGGGCCTCTGCCGAAAATGGAAATATATCCAGTTAGACTAGCCCGGTTAACAAATGTAAAATAAATAAATAAATAAAAAACTTGGGCATCCTGAGGCAATGTAACAACTGCCTCATGTACACTGATAAACCTCTACTCTTACCACCCAATACCTGGACTTGCGAGAGATGCACTTGTATATCCAAACTGGAAGCCAAGCACTTTCCAGCCAAGACCGGAATAGCTGGCCAAGAGGAGAAAGTCAACACTTTAACCACACCACATGAAACACATAGCCCTCCAGAACACACACCAACTCTGCTTTCACATAAAAACACAAACCACACACCCACCTTCGCGGAGGCTCTCAATAAAAATATACCCAAACAGCAGAGACCTCCAAGGCAGAAACGCACTCGACCACCACAACACAACACTAATCATGAGACACATAACCCTCCTAAACAGTGTGCCACTCAACCAAAGCCCCTAAGGCAAAACAGCATGCCCAACACACTAGTCATAGGTGATTCAATAGTGAGGCACACTGATGTCCCACTCACTAGGGTGAATAAGGAGAAAGTAACAGTCAGCTGCCTTTCAGGCCCCAGGATCCACCTCATAACCCAAGCAATCAGGACCCTCAACAACAGGTACAAATATAACTCTGTCATTGTACATGTGGATGTGAATGACTGGAGATGTACCTCCCTGGATTACATGAAGAGAGACATGGAGGAGCTCTCAGATTATGTAGCCCAGGCGGGTATGACCCTAGCCCTGAGCAGCCTCCTACCATCACCCACAATGATACCACAGTACAAGCAGAAAAGGATTGATTTCAGCAACTGGTGTCATTCTAAGGGGATCCATTATCTGTCTGCCTGGGATGACATGACTGACAGACCTTGATGCTTTGCCAGAGATGGCCTACATTTATCACCCCTGGACTTCCGGATACTGGCCAAGGCACTTGCCACCCCTATAGTGCTTTTTTTTAGGTGGTGTTCCAAAGACCAAATTACCACCGTAACAGCTACAAACAAATGCAATCTGTGGGTCATTCTGCTCATCGCTAGAAGTCTAAATCTCAAAATGCACTTGCTTGAAGCACTCCTTAAAATGGAGAACATCGATATTTGTGATGTAACAGAGACCTGAATCAAGGCAGCAGAAAGCACCCTTGCACTACCAGGCTATAACTCATTCCACACCTTTCAGCCACAGAACCTGGACCGAAGCTCCAAAGGAAGTGGTGTTTCCATATTCATAAAGGATGCGCACACCTCCAGACTGGTAGCCCAACATAATGCATCAGAGATACTTCAGGTGCAGCTAACATTTAAGACAGAGATTCAGGTCGTAGCCTGCTATAGGTTCCCAACCATGTCCCAAGACTCACACTCCACATTCCTAAGCACCCTGGAGAATATCAGTGTCCAACCTAACACTCTCATACTGGGTGACTTCAACTACCCCTCCATTAACTTGGAAAACTACTCATGTACCAATTCACTTGCCCAACATTTCCTGGAATTCATTAATTCCAATGTCCTGGAACAGCTCAAATCTTACCCCCACTAGAGGTAGCAACATCCTTGGGTATACATGCATTTAGCCGACGGATATATTACCGATGTATAACATGTCGAAAGCAGTGTGGCAAACACCCAAAAAAGCGATTGCAAGAGTTGTGAATCGCAAAATATCGCTCCCTTTTTGTCCCATGGTAGTGTTCGTTTAGGTGGTTGAGCTGTCAGAAATGTTGTATTCTGTGTTGTTTATGACATTCCAACTGTTAGGCATTCCAAAATTCAAGGTCTAAAGTCAGTGTTGTGCATGATCAAGCAATGTGCACTCGATCAAATGAATGTATTCCACATCCTTGACCTGGTCATTACCAACATGGGCGACCACTGCTCTACACCAATAGTCAACTCCTCCCTGGTTACATCAGACTACAAACTAATCACCTTGGAAATCCACATCCCTCTCACCCACCCCCACCCCCACAAAGGTAACCACCATGAAAAACTTCTCCAAAGCTAACTTTGGGCTCCTAAAAACACAGGTGGCTAACTTCATGGCACCCATGCAATTGGAGAACAGCTGCATGGACTGCTGAATCATACACTAATGCCCTCTATGAACACGTACACAAATGCATGGATCTTGCCATACCCAACAGAACAAAGATGCTCTCCTCCAAAAAAAAGGAAGCAAATCTGGTGGTCCCCTGCTATAAACAAACTCTACAACAGAAGGAGGAAACTTGATGCAGAATAAGGTGAAGTCCCAAGACTGGAAAAACTCCCTGATCAGCGTCAAGAAAAAGTTGAGATCCCTCATTAAATCCTCTACAGCAAGCTATGAAAACAGTACTGCAGCAGATAGTAAAGGCAACCACAAGGCCTTCTATAGTTATGTAAAGAATCTCCATGGCAATACCCAGATTTGCTCAGAGCTATTGCACAATGGCACCTCCTATACCAAGCCAACAGATGTTGCCAATATACTGGCTGACAAATTCAGTGCTAACTTTACCCCCCCAAAAGACCAATCACAATACCAGTAGATTGCCAGGCACCCAGTATTACTGCTGCACAGGTTAAAACAGCACTGTCCAAGGCCAAGAATACAGCTTCTATGAGACCTGACAATATCCCTGGCTGTATTCTACATAAACTACAGAGTAAAATGGCACCTCACCCATGTGCCCTGTTCAATCACAGCCTCACCTCAGGCTTTGTCCCTATTGAATGGCGCACTGCTACAGTCATCCCTCGCCACAAAGGAGGAGTGACTACAGACCCTGGGAACTACCACCCCATTAGCCTAACAAGTCTTATATGCAAAGCTATGGAATGCATCATTATGGATCTAATAAACAAGGCTATAGGAAATCTCCAAACTATGGATCACACACAGTTTGGTTTTGTGAAGGGTGGATCATGCCTGCTCAACCTGGTTGACTTCTTTGAGTCAGGCACCAGAGCTGTGGATGAAGCAAGGTGGTTCATACAGCCTACCTTGATCTGGCCAAGGCCTTTGATACCATTCCCCACCTAGGAATCATAGAAAAACTCACTAAGCTAGGCATCAACCCCTATATCACTAGGTGGGTTGCAAACTGAACCCAAAATGTGAAAGTAGCTGACTCCAAGTCAGACTGCCGACCAGTCATGAGTGGAGCCCCACAGGGTTCGGTCCTGGGTCCTCTCCTGTTTGCTATCTACTCCTCTGAAGTCCAGGCCAACACAAAGGGACTATGTATGACAAAGTCTACAGACAATTGCAAGTTGGGTGCCATAATTAACTCCCCAAGTGATCAACCAAGACCAGCAACTGGTGTCAGAACCATGGCCTTAAGCTGATGGCCAAAAAATGTATTATCATCCCCTTTAAGACACACCTGGTTCCCATGAACCACATCGATGGTAGTCCACTGAACACAAAAGGCGTTACAAGAGATCTGGGAACACAGGTCGACAGCAACCTCTCTTTTGACCACCACATTGCCACTGTGGTCAGAAAGTCCTATGTGGCACATCTCATTACTAAGGTTTTTGCATCCAGGAAGAAAGAGGTCATTGTCTCACTCTACTCTTCCCTCATTAGGCCAATCATAGAGTACAATGCCCCATTTGGCATGTACCTCAGACATCTGCAACAACTGGAGAGGCCATAAAAGTACCTCACAAAGAGGATCCTAGGCCTTAAACACTTGTCCTATATAGACAGACTCAAATAAATTCCAACCATTCTCCGTCTCATATTGTCTACTTAGAGGCGATCTCTGCTTGGCTTACAAAGCCATGTCTAACCCAGCACTGTTAGAAATGCTACATCTAAAGAAATCCCAGTCCCTCTGCACTACACACTCCAGAGACCACCACCTCATTACCACAATCAACAGAACAAGCTGTAGGGACAGGTTCATAACCCAGATGCTGCCCATGTTATGGAATAGACTACGTATACATATCAAGCGGAGCACCTCAATGACCCTCTCAAGAGGAATCTTGATGAGTGGATGGGAAATAGAAAATTCACCCTGGGGATCACTCCAGTGACTCTACTCGACAGAGGCACTGGGAACTAAGGTCAAGTGGCACGATACCAGGGTAATGCTATGGGCTAGGCTTGTAAAGGCTCCAGGGCCATTGGCCTAGTACACACCTATGAACCTATGCTTCAAAAAAAGTATTAGTTTAAGGCTGTGCACACTTATGCAATCAGCATATTGTACGCTTTTTATTTTTTATATTTTTCCCCTAACAGATTTGTTTGTTTTTCAACTGAATTGTGCAGGTTATAGGTCACATTAAAGGTGGAAAAATTTGTGGTCTTATTTTTTTATATCATATCACAAAAACCTGACATTTGAACAATGGTGTTTGAACAATGGTGTGTAAACATTTTATGTACACTGAAAGCTGTATGCACAGATTTTTCCTTGTCCAGGGCCTTGGTGACTGCCTCAAATTCATCCACCAAGTATCTCTCTCTGATAAATCCAAACTGAGTAGGGTCAAGTGTTTGCAGATTACCTATATCTTTGTTGATAAGGTCCATGATGGCCTTGCAGATAAGACTAGTCAAGCAAATAGGTCAATAGCTCCCGGGGTCAGTGGAAGCACCAGCTCTGTGTGAGTGAATAACGGTAGCAGTTTTCCATTCAGCTGGGATGAACCTGGTGCTTAGACTATGATTGAAAAGAGTACTCAATGGTGTTACTAATTCTTGTTGGGGTCCATGTGTGATAGTGACTTTAAATTAGACTGACATGTGGTCAGATCTCACCAGAGAAGACCTCACAGTGGGGGTGCTGCAGTGGTCCCCCATATTGGTAAGAACCAAATCCAGGATGTTGGCATCCCTCATGGGAGGTGTCAACTAGCTGATCCAGTGCACTGGATTTATCAAAGTTGAGAAACCCTTGGGCAAGTGAGTTTGAGCAAGAGTAATTTACACAGTCAATGGATGGGTAGTTAAAGTTGTCGAAACCATGGTGTTTGGATGCATCTTGATAGACTTAAGTAGATTCAAATAGGCAGATTTGGTGTCCTGATTCATGGAGGGGTCCTGTAGCAGGCAATGGACTTGGTGTCCTACCAACAATTAATTGCACCTGAAGTATCTCCAGGGAATCATACTGTTTAACCAATCTGGAGGTGTATCCATCTTTAATGAATATTGATACACCACCTCTTTTGGTGTCCTGATTCATGGAGGGGTCCTGTAGCAGGCAATGGACTTGGTGTCCTACCAACAATTAATTGCACCTGAAGTATCTCCAGGGAATCATACTGTTTAACCAATCTGGAGGTGTATCCATCTTTAATGAATATTGATACACCACCTCTTTTAGTTTTCACACCTTCAGTTTGTGGTCTAAACGTGTGGAAGGAGGTGTACCTGGTATGGCTGTGGTACTCTCCACAGCCTTGTACCAGGTCTCCATGACTGCACAAATGTCTACATCTTCTAAGGTGAGGACTACTTCCAGTGAGTGCAGTTTTATGTTAAGACTCCTTGCATTTACCTGAATAACCTCGAGGTTGTTTTTAAAAGTTTTTACATTGAGAATTCTGTCCTTGAGACACTGCCCAAAAAAATACTATGGGGCTGGCAAGAGCCTTAGCCAGTAGCTGAAATCCCAGGGGTGAAAGATGAAGATCATCTCTGGCAAAGCATTGGGGTCTGTTGATCATGTCATCCTAGGTTGATAGATACAGGATCCCCTTAGAATGACACCAGAACCTAAGCCAAATACTGAAGTTAGTCATTTTCTGTTTGTAGTGAGGCATCATCCGTTGAAGGTAAAATGTTGCTTAAGGCTAGGGACATACCTGCCTGAGACACACAATTCAAGAGCTCATTCATGTCTCTTCATATAGTCCAGACAGTTACATCTCAAGTTGTTCACACCAACATGGACTATGACGGAGTCATAACATTCCTTATTGTTGAGAGACTAGAGTGCATGTATGATATGGAGGATCTTGGCACCTGACAGACAGCTGACTGTGGCCTTTTCCTTATCCAGCCTGGTGAGAGAGACATCTGTGTGCTTCACTATGGAATAACCTATGAGTAATATAGGTTTGGTTTTGTGTTTTGCCTTAAGGGCTTGAAAGGTGAGACACTGGTGCACGAGTTATTACATGTATTGTGTTTGCAGAGGAAGTATTATGTGTAGTGTGATTGTGTTTGTGTTTGTGAGGTTTCTGTTGTTAAGGTATACTTCTGGTGAGGACCACCACATATGTAGGTATGTGTGATGTGGGTTTGGGTGGAGTAAGAGGTGAGGTGTGCGTGCTGACAACCCGTTCATTGTCATATGTACCTAATGGTGAGTGAGAGAACATAGATTCAAGATTCTTAATATAGCTGCATCTTTCCCATGTAGAGTTTGTGTGGACTAGGAGTACATGGTCGTTGGTGAACATGAGACAGTTGCTACACTGCCTCAGGATGCCCATGTAGACCAAGTTGGCTGGAGAAATTATGGGAAACTGTACATACATGGTGTTAGGTAAATATATATAGTCAGGAAAACAGGCCACACTTAGGAATGGCTAGTGGATGAGAGGTGTGTTGGTACCTCTGGGGCTAGGCTTAGTGTTCCACCTGACAGCACAGCAGGGCCACAAAAAAACTCTGGAGGACCACAAGCAATGTGCCAAGGGACACTAATAAGTAAAACGCTTGCATCTATAACCACCAATGGTAAACAATGCTATGTGGCAGTGCACAATGGTGGGCTGCACGCAAAAGAGTGCAAATGCAGGGCTTAAATAAAACAAGAAATAACCCTTTTAACTCAAATTAGCCAATAAGGATGCACTCTCTGAGCTCTAGTCCAACCACCCTCGATTAGATGGGACATTCCACACAAGCAAACGTATGCATGCTTACACAAAGACACACCCCTCTCAGAAACCTCAAGCACACAAACACATTTATGTGGGAGAGGGTCGGTCCTCCACTTCCTCCCACTCGGTGGCATGTACATTCAAAATTATATGACCAGCTCCAACACTGCCCTTAGTAAGTGCTGCCTCAACAGAGAGTTACATAAACTGTCTTGCACACCACTCACTTCTGACTATATACATTTCCCCCAGCAAACACACATCACATGTACAGACTAAGAAGCACTTCCAAGCACAAACAATGCATCCCCTACCTGCACATACTCACCAAAACTTCCTACAGCAGACACAGATTGCTAGCAAATGATCACTCACCACACAAACAGATCCTGTCATAAACCCCTACCTGCATCTAACACGTCCTCTCATAGGCCACCTAAGTCATACATACTACAATCTACACACACACACACACACACACACACACACACACACATATAAGTAGAGAGACACACACATACAACACCGGGGCATCTTGAGGTGTTGCAGCCACTCCCCCATTTAAAAAGCAAAACAAAAGGAAGTGAGGAAGTGTTAAATTCAGAAGTATGCCATTATCTTTAAATTAAAAACAGTAATCAACTTTTACACTTTGGTTTCATTGTTTTGTTCAGAAGACACCTGGAAAAAAATGGCTTAATCCAAAACGGCCTGATACTAGACTTTCCCCACTACTAGCACAGCTCTTCAGGATGATAGAAACATTGCTCAAAAAGGATCTTATTGTGCAGCTGTATGAAGCACAAAGGAGCCCTTCCTATTGGCTCTGGCTGTCTCAATATACAGCTCATAAAAGAAAAATCTGCTTTTTGTTTTGTTAAAGGTAAGCTGCCTTCTACTGATCACATAGGAAGGTAAGTACTAAAGTGCGTGTGTGTTATGTATGTATGTATATCAGCTCTAAACTGTTCCTGATTTTACTAATGCAAAGGCTATTATTCTAGCAAGTTTCTAAGTATATAAAGGCTAGAGCGGTCACTGATTTTAGTCCTTTGCCCACTGTTAAGTATTAGCTTTTTCTTTGACAAGAGAGGTTCCACTGTGTTACACACTGTATTCCTACAGCAGTAAGCTGAGAAGATAAATTACATAGGGGTTGTTGACTGATGAAGGTGATACTGCCACTTGCTCAAGTTAAGCAGTCATTATTCTGGTTTTGCAGAAGTAGTGTGCATTTTTGTAAAGCCAACTAGAATACTTTACTGTGGCTATTTTTTTTTTAATACAACCAGGTACCTGCGTTATGTTCGTTCAATAAAGTGATTATAACTAATGTCTTTGGTGATCGTCTAAAATGAAAATGAATTCAAGAGGGCATGTAGGAGACATACTGCAGTGTATACAAAAACAGCAAGCTACCCCATTATCTTCTTTACCTTCCATTACAGGCAAGCATAACTTTAATCAGCAAGTGCCTGTCTGTGGCAGTCTGTAGGTTAACAAATGATCACTGGCAGAGTATCACACGGAGCAGTATTACCTTCTAGCAGCTCCCGATTCTCTGGTTGAGTTTTTGGTTGTGATTCCTTCTGTCTAGGATGTAAATGTACTCCCTCGTTTCTGTGTGGGTTTTACCCATGTGCTTTGGTTACTTCTGCCAAACCCTCAAGCTGTACAAGTTATTTATTTACTTGTATTTGTTTTCCGGGGTAAACCACTGACCAGCATGGACCTTTTTCACACTCAGCCCAAGAGTGGTGTCTGGTTAAGTGATTTGCTCAGAGTTACACAGTTAAGCAATGGAGGCTGAGGTAACCAAACCTTGCACCTCTGGACCACAGGAAACAGCTTGTTAACAGTTCCTTAATGCTCTAAGCCAACTACCAGATAATACATGCCTCTGGCCATTTCTACTTCTACTTTCATCCCAAACTCATACCAGAGAGGTACACAGATTGCACTATCACTTTTTGGAGAGGTGGAAAGGCACTATTCCCAGACAGGATTTACATATCCTTACATGCGTTTCTCCCTTTACTGGGGAAAATGCTATTTTGTTAGATTTTAACATTAAAGTTTTAGACATATCTTATATTTCCTTGAAAGAAAAAAAAAAGATTTTATTTCTTTCCTTAATAATGAATTTTATTCAGGCCATCATTAAATCAAAAGGTTACAAAAAACCTCCAAGATGCACCTCAGGGCCTCTAGAACGCTATGACTTCTGGAAGCCTAGTGGTCCCTAGACCTTCAGCTTAATTCAGTTACATTCTCCGGACTTATAGTTGCGTTTTGGCTGGTTAGGGTGTGTTAAAAGAATAGATGAGGTAAAATAACACAGTGTGCACAAAAGCAAGAAAGAAGTAATCTACCTTGATGGTGTGGGTCAGAATGAGAGACCAACATGGAAGGGGTACTGGGAAAGTGCAGGAGAGATTAGTATACAACAGGGAGGACCAGGAATTTATTTATCTATGGCTCCATTTCATACAATTTTTAACTACATGTCAGAAATCTGAGGTGTTTATGTTCACTAAAGTGGCTATAATGAGTGGATACACACCAAGGCAGTCTATGGAAGAAAGTAAATTACCTCATCTGTTGTTTGATAACAGGTAATGTCACTGACTTGCTGTAATAGAACCCCATCCCATTCCAGTTAGCCCCACCCATTCGGATGCTTCCTGCAGCTCCCCTTTAAAGTCACCAGCTGCCTTTCACACAAAACACTACAAATCTCTGGTCTGCACAGGCACACAGCTACCCTCTTACCTGCAAGATCATCATTCTGGTAGACTCTGAACTGTTCCTATAAGGTAAAATTCACAGCTACTGTACAAGAAACAGATTTACCAAAATGATGTCCTAGGTGTGCACACGCTATCAACAAATACATGTAGTTGGTGAATATGCATGTACTCAACAAGTTTATATAACCTATCTACACATACATTCAAGTGTATATATTAAATGATAGTCTGCATTCGACAAGTGAGACTCTACAAATCCACACGATTGAGGTGATGCTAACAAAAATTATGACATCCACTCAAACCTCTGCTGAACAGCCCATTCTTACAGACTTACTACTATATACTAATTAAATGGCTGTAGACTAAGACTAAAGATCATAAAACAGAAACCAAAATCGTGAAATGCAGAATACATATCAGAAAATAAATGCCAAATACAAATTTAACACATCAAATGGAAAAAACAAAAAACAGAAATGTTTTCCCATTGAAGCCAGTCTTTTTTCTATCCCCACCATTAAGAAACCTTGAACTTAGAATAGGAAACAGTCCCTACACAGAGGGTACAGGGATTTCCTTATAAATATATATTGCTATAATACTGTTTCGCATCTACTTTCACAGAAGAATACGATATTTCAGGACTTTCAATTTTAGCCTCTGGTAGCTGTCTCATGACCTTCAGTTATTCCAGTTTTAGTCTTATAGCAGGTATTCTGCTAAACTTTGCCCTTCCCTCTAAACAACAACTGACACAGATTACAGGTTTTAACCCTACATTCCTTGACAATCATCAGTACCACATTTAACAGTTTGCTACATCTTTGCAGCATGCTTGTCTTGCCTGCTATTAGTCCACAACAGCTGTACACAAGCATGGTGAGGAGTTTGTAAAGGCAGAGCTAGTGTTCTTAGAGAGAAATACAGATTATGTGCCTAATGTTCCTAGACAGCAATATAGATTATATGCATGTCAAATCCGGAAAATCACACCTACCTAGATTAATGATACCCCTGACAAAGAGAGCTTCTTGCGTAATTCTGACAAAATATTTTCACAAAATTTACAATTCCTGACATCCAACCACCAACTGCTGTCAAGGTACTCTGAGCTTCTCTTCTAGTAAATAGATTTCTTTCTTACAGAAGTAGCTATGACCGAGAACTTCCCTGGCTATTCCCCTATTCTCTTAAGTATGTAAACATCAGTTTTAATGTTTCCTGGAGAAAGTACAAGACAACTCAAATAGTTACTTGCTTAGGCTGCCGTCCATTCACTTCCACTTATTCAGCTAGGCAAAACCTATCAACTTCCACGGATTGATGAAATGTCATTCCCCTACAAGGGCCCCTTTGCAAATAAAAGCACATGCTGTATCATCCTCAAGTCCCAGTCAGTGCATGACAAAGGCACACACGAAATCTTGACAAAGCCAAAAATAATGGGTGGACAAAGGCCCAAAGGCAGGGACAACTTTTTAAATATTGCTCTTATAAACATAGAAAGTTAATAGAATAATGGGTTTTGCATTAGTGTGCAGTTTTTGAATGATATGAAGTCTGAAACTCAATTGTAAATCATTATTTACTGAACTCAACTTTTCAATGATTTGCCAGAAAACTAAACATTTTTATGAGGAACACACCAACAATAAGGGGCAAAAATCTGGACAGCTGAGAGGTATGCAAAGCCATGAAGTCTTCCAAAGTGATTATCTAACAAAAATAATTCAGGATGACAGCCTTTGGATAATCATCTTTTACCACCCTGCTCCCACATTAATTTTAACTTGTAAAATTAGTTTACAATGTTACTCTGCATGAAATCAACTGCAACATTTTAACTGTTCATTAAAGCAGGACTGTGCCATAGTTTTCTTTTACGTTGATAGACTTCAGAGTTTGACAGAAACTACATTCAAGGTCACAAAATGAGTAACAAAGGCAATGTTCCAAGGATGTGAGCTAAGCAGGTTAACAAGCACACAGACCTCTTTTTCAGTGTTGGTACTTTCAGAATGCTAAAACAAAATAATAGACTAGCAAACCTTTACTTCTACATCAGGAAGAATCCGTACCGTTATTAGTTGCTGTAAATCTGAAGACATGTATTCTTGTTCCAGTGCTTCCAGCATCAAACATAATCCCATAGAACACATGGTATGATGTCCTAGGAACTGATGGATATAGTAAATCACGATCATCTTCTAAATAAAGGTCACTCTCTTCAAATGTTGGCACATCTGTGATATAGAATTTTGTGTAGACGAAGTAGATAAATATACAGACCATCAATATAAAAGCATAGGCTAGCTTGGGGATTTTCATAGTTCCACAATGTGAAGCACATAATTTAATTTTTTCCACTTTGTGAGTCTGTTACTGTCACAAATTCTGCAAAAATAAATAAATTAATTAGTAAACTTCACATAGCAAGGATAACATACACTTTATAAACGTGCAATGTAATATACAGTGAGGTGAAGCAATACATCTCAAAAAACTACAAAACATTGCATATCATAAAACACTGATCTACGGGGAACAACAATTTTAAATGCTGAAGCTTATATCAAACTGCATAAAAAGTAACCTGTATTTTTTAGCGTACTTTGAACAGCTGATCTTCAAAAAAGTGGTCAATAAGTAGGTCATTGATATACAACCAACTTTTGGTCCAAAAGAATCTCATCAGTCCCATCAAGGGGGGGGCAACAATGTGGACATTAATTACCAACCCAAACATTAAGCCAACAACACTGCTGGCTCTATGGTTACTGTGCATCTTTCCAATCTTTCCAAAGGTGAAGTGAATAAAGAATGCACTGCCAAGAAAAACATTTAACTTGCCTATTCTTTGGAGATGCCAAAGCTTAGAGTTAGCCACATAAAAGTAAGAAATGCACAGGCATAGCCCCATACACTAGAACTGTGGGTGGCAGAAATGTAGAATGTCTGAACAACAGTATACATTCAGCAAGTCAGCTGCTGTTAGGTCATCTTTGGTGCATTAAGCCTTTAGCAGACTGTATTATATCCAGCTTCTTCAAACATTTTCCTTTCAAAACTGCATCTGAACACACTCCACTGTGGGAGGCAAGGGAGAAAAGATAAAGAAAAAAAATTCTTCTTTTCTTGTCCTGCCATCCTCCACATCCCTGCTGACCCCTACTGCCATCATTCCTCCACCTCCTCAGCTGGTTTGTGGTTACACTGGAGAGCCCTACCCCAGATAAATCTCCTCTCTTCAGAGGGCTTACATCTTTATAGCATGCTGGTCTTCACTGCTGTCTGTCAGTGTTGAATGGGGGTATGGGGGTGGGATCTGCAACAGCTATACCACCATAGTACAGGCATAGGGAAGAGTTTGTAAACACAGACCTAATGTTCCTAGAGAGCAATCTAGGACATGCAAGTGACATGCACATTTCTCCATGACATTTGTACAACCCCTTGCACCGAATAAGTAATTGCATGCGATTCACAACTGGTACCAAGGGATTCTGCTGCATAAACGAGTCATGCCTAGAACTGTCCACTAACTGCTCAATCTCTCACACACACACACACACACACACACACACACACTAGATGAAATGGTCACTGGTAACATAGGCAGGCACCTTGCCTCTATGCCTAAGGGTAGGCCAAGCACTGCCACATTCTGAAGCAAATTCATAAGACTACCAGATGCAACAGAACGTCAGACAAAAGTTACCATTCTCATGTTCAAATGGAACGTAGCTGGAGGAAAGAAAAAAAAAAGACAAAGCATACCGGCTCACTTGACAATCATTCATGCTGTGACACATTCTTACCATTTTCTTTGAACGTATGAGTCAGCAGACAGTATGTACAACATGAGGTCTCAGTTACAAAACAAGACCAATTACAGGTCAGGGGATTATCTATCCATAAATTAAACTACAGGTAACACTAGGGTATGCTGAGATAACCAGGGCTGGAGGTCATGTACATATCTGAAACAGAAAAAATGCATTCCATAGCAGGATTTATAAGGACATCCATCAACTTGCCATCATTCTCAAGCAGCAGCTGCAGAAGGCTATGATTTTTGACACCCACTCAAGCTAATGCACAGTGGTTAACAACAATGTCACTCATGGAGCAATGCTAAACCTGTACAAGTATTGGATATTTTATGTACATCACAGAGAACCTGCTTGCTTTCTGACTCGCTATTAAAAGGAAAAAAAAGTTATTTATTTTTGTGTGTGTGTGTGTGTGTGTGTGTGTGTGTGTGTGTGTGTGGAGAGAGAGAAGAAGGAACTAAATTTTATGCCAGCCAAAAAGATGAAACAATATTTTATTTGGAATGGGATACTTATAAAAATAAACAAATAAGCAAACAGCCTGATTCAAAGTCAAATGAGTTCAGAAAAAATGAGAATTTATGGTCAAAGGCATAATCTTTGTGGAAAATAACCAGAGGCTCCTTGCACAAGGCCACAAGGCCACATATTTGGAAATCATTCAACAGATGTATTTCAGATTAAAATAATTTTTCAAATGCGGAAGAGTGTTTTAACTAACTCAAAAGTGACAAGGTAAATTTTGTGAAAATATTAACTTGACTGGCTATATTAAGTATTGAAACAAAGCCACCAAAACATAGTATATACTAAGCTCTGCTTTAACAAAAAAAATACCCTTGGGAACAGACCATCCTCACACACTCCTTACAAATTAATATACAGTCTCAAGGGATATTAGGGGTCTATATCACTTAATCAAATACGTGAATATCAAACACTCACATGAGCAAATATTCACGTACTTGAAGTTTATGAATTTTTTTTTTTGTGGTACAGTGAAGATTGGAATTTTTGCCCTTTCCTCACAGTAGTGTTATCTTGGAGTATGAATATATATTTAGCGGGGGGTGTGGGGGGTGCAGCCCCCCACAATACAGTTTTCGAGTACGTGAGCGTTCACATATTCGATGAAGTGATATAGACATGGTATTAGTACCTCAGAAGTAAGACATACTTTCAGGGAAAGTAGGTACATTACAATGCTTTTTTAGACTGACTGACAAGTTCAGTATCTTGAGTTTTAGAAGGAATGCTTTGTCTACCTCATCATCAACACATCCAAAATGTTCTCTTGTAAAAACCCCAGCTTAGATTAGGACTTGCGTATGACATTCAAGACAGTCTGGGACGCATTTTAATGTCTAACTACCAGGTTAAGAAAATTCCCAGAATGTAGACAGGTGCATTATTATGAAAGAATAAAACAGACCAAAAACTACCACTACCATCATTCATCTACCAAAACAGTTTGGCTGACTTCAATGCAAGCAGCAACCATTTAAGAAAGCAAAAATAAGAAGTTATGTACTCACCATAACGTTCCATCTGAGTAGGTAAACTTCATTTGTCAGCAACCTATGGGATTCGGATCCGACCTCGGATCCGAGCCGGCAGTTTTCAACAGCTTTAGATCTGAGCTCCAAGCTCCTCCCCTACCCATAATCCCCTGCCAACCCTGACTGACCTCAGATCAAGTTTGCCCAACAGCAGAGACTGCTATAAAATTATCATTCTCAAGATAAGTGGGTAAACCCCATGGACCTGAGTATGAAGACATTCACAAGTGAGGGGGCAGGAGGGAGGGACGGTTGCTGACAAATGAAGTTTACCTACTCAGATGGAACGTTATGGTGAGTACATAACTTCTTAATCTGAAGTTAACTTCATTTGTGCAGCAACCTATGGGACAGAGTCCCCAGCTACCAGAGTCTTGGGGGGCCTTCATGGAAGGATGTTCCGGAGCACTGCAGAGTCAAAGGATGCTCTCCCTCTGGAGATAATGTCCAACTTATAGTGATTGATAAAGGTATCAGATGAGGCCCAAGTGGCTGCCGAGCAAATATCATCCAAGAGACTCTAGCTCTAAAAGCAGCAGAGGTAGACACAGAACGAGTAGAGTGGGCATGGACTCCCTGAGGTGCGGGCCTGCCCGAACTTTCATATGCTAAAAGGATACACTGAGAAATCCATCTAGACAGTGTGATTTTAGACACAGATTTACCCAAGTTAAATTTGGCAAAGGAGATGAACAACTGGTCGGATTTCCTATGACCAGATGTCCTGTGGATGTAGAAGCAAAGTTGTCTATGCACATCCAATGAGTGTAATTTGTATTCCCCTTTGTTATGGTGATTAGGAAAAAAGACCGGCAGGTTGATGGACTGGTTAATATTAGACTTGGGAAGAAAGGAGGGATTGGTCCTGAGGTAAACTCTATCCTTGTGAAAGAGGAAGTATGGGGGTTTTACACAGAGGGCCTGTAGTTCAGAGACCCTTCGAGCCGAGGTGATAGCAACAAGAAAGGCCATTTTCCATGACAAGAATTTAAGATCTACTGTAGCTGCAGGCTCAAACGGGGGAGCTGTCAAGGCCTGAAGCACCAGCATTAAATCCCAAGGATGGACTACATCCTTCACTGGAGGTCTGAGCAGAAAGGTGCCCTTCAAAAAGGTCTTGCATAATTTTGTGGTGATCAAAGGGCCCAGTTAATTTCCCACGTGATAATGAGAGATAGCTGCTAGTTGAACCTTGACTGTGGAGGAGCTAGCCCCCTGATGGAACAGTCCTGACAGAAAGTCTAATACAGCGGGCAAGGGAGCTGTAAAAGAATCCAAATTTTTGCGTTCCGCCCAAATGGAGAAACGTTTACATTTGCTGCTACAGATTTTTCTAGTAGAAGGCTTGTGTGCTACTACTAGAATAGTTTTAACTGGGGAAGAGATGCCGGGAGTCCTAGCTACGAGTGGAACTGGAGCAGCCAAGCTGTGAGCTTGAGGTTGACCAGGTTCGGGACTGGGAGATCTAGGGAGTGGGATATTAGATCTGGACTGGGATCCAGAATCCAAGGAGGATTCACCAGATGAGACCAAAGGTAAGGGAACCAGGTTTGACGAGGCTAAAAGGGGCAATGAGTATAATCCTGCTCCCCAACCGACTGGCTTTCTGAAGAAACTTCAGCATCAGGGGAAGAGGAGGGTAAGCATAAAGAAGACCGGGAGGCCAAGCATGCACCAGAGCGTCTCTTGGGGGTTCCCCAGAGGGGAAAATGAGAGTGAAGTAGTCGTAACATTTTGTGTTTGAGGGAGAGGCAAAGAGATCGCAACAGGGTTGACCCCATTTGGCGAAAATCCGATTCGCTATCTCGGGATTCAGAGACCACTCATATGGTAACAGGATGGTGTGACTTAGTTTGTCCGCTAGGATGTTGGGACCATCCCGGAATGTGCGTTGCTATGAGAAAGCGGTTGGTGAAGATCGCCCATTCCCACACCCTCATGGCCTCTCGGCAGAGTGGGTAAGACCTGGTTCCCCCCTGTTTGTTGATGTACTAGACAACTGACATATTGTCCGTCTGAATCGCAATCGTTCCTACAGGAAGAAGGTCCTGAAGTGCTTGCAACGCTAACAGCGCTGCCCTCATCTCTAGGACGTTGAGATGCAGTGAGGTCTCCATGAGGTCCCACGTTGCCTTGGACTGTCCTGCCCGAACAATGCCCCCCCCACCCAAGGCAGGAGGCGTCCGTGGTCACCGTGGCTAGTGGAGGGGTCATAGAAAAGGGGCCTCCTTGCTAGAGGTCCGGGGATTGGAGCCACCATAGGAGGACCCTCTTGCAAGCCCTGCTGAGTGGAACGGGATGGCTCAGAGGATAGTGAAATGTCCATTGTAAGACCCTCATGTTCAAACGTGCCATTGGCAATAGGTTGATTGCTGCCACCATCAAGCCAAGAGCCCTTGGGACCAGTTCCGCCAGGGGAGCTGGAGATTGTAGAATGGCTTGCACGTGTAGCCTCAGGGTTAGTAGCCGGTCTGAGGTCAAGAAAGCTAGGAGTTTGTTCATGTCTAATCTGGCCCCTATGAAGTTTATGGTCTGAGTCGGAGTAAGAGATGACTTCTCTATGTTGATAGTGAGCCCCAGCCGGGGAGCTAGATGAAGAAAGTAGTTTCTGGCTGCACAGAGTAGATGCCTTGTCGGGGCGGTCAGGAGCCAGTCGTCCAGGTAAGGGAAGACCTGAAATCCCTGGAGCCTCAGGTGGGCCGCTATCACTGCTAACACTTTGGTGAACACCCTGGGGGCTGTGGTGAGACCAAAGGGGAGGACCCTGAATTGGTAATGACTGGCTCCTAGCCGGAAGTGGAGGAACCTCCTGGATCACCTGTCCATCAGAATGTAGTAGTACGCATCCTTGAGGTCTATAGAGCACATCCAATCATTCTCCCGTAAAAGGGGGAGAATGGATTGAAGAGTGACCATGCGGATCTTCTCTTTGGTTACTGACAGATTCAAGGAGGAAAGGTCGAGGATTGGTCTTAAGTCCCCCGTCTTTTTTGGCACCAAGAAGAACCTGGAATAAAACCCGGA
Source organism: Protopterus annectens (assembly GCF_019279795.1). Classification (NCBI taxonomy): domain Eukaryota; kingdom Metazoa; phylum Chordata; order Ceratodontiformes; family Protopteridae; genus Protopterus; species Protopterus annectens. Next base: position 556,911,356 of record NC_056727.1, read on the forward strand.
CCCGCACTGGTCTGGGGGGACGTGTTGGATGGCTCTTTTTTCCAGCAAATGTTGGATTTCCATTGCTGCGGCCTCCCTCTGATCGGGTGGGACACCGGGGAGGTATCTGGGGCTGCGTGGGTAACGAGAGAAGGGAATCTGATATCCTCTGGATATGATGCGAAGCACCCAGCAGTCTGTCGTGATGGACTCCCAAGCTGCTGGGTGCTTCGAGAAACGCCCCCCGACTGCCTCCAGAGTGGAGCAGTCAGGCAAGCCCTCAAGGGTGTTGCGTGGGTTGGTCCGAGAAGGGTTCTCTGGATCCAAAGTTCCGCAGGCCCCCTCTGCCTCTAGGGTGGCGTCCACCCTGCCCTCCTCTGCCACGGAAGGGCTGGGAGTCCGGAGCAGGATGAGACTGTTGCAACTTCTGGAACCACATCTTCTTCTGTCCCTTTTGGTTCTTAGAGAAGGACCTCTGGGGAGCAGAGAGGCGGACTCCAACAGCAGACAACGTCTTCACGTCCTTTTCGCTGTGGACCAAAGCATCTCGCATGGTTTTGCTGAAGAGGGCAGAACCATCAAAAGGGGCATTAGCGAAAGACACCTTAAAGGGTTCTGCGAAATCACAGTGCCGGAGCCAGGCCTGACGTCTCATAACGAGGCCTACTCTGCTGGCTCTAGCGGCTCCTTCCATGGCATGAGACAGAAGCTGCATAGAGGTGTTAGATATGGATCATAGAGTGGCCATCCGGGTGGAATGCAATTGTTTGTCCTCCGCCAACATGGACTCGGGGGGGCGACGCAGCATAATCTTTGATAAGGTCCCCGCTGCAGTCGTAGCACATGTGCCATGTAGTTCAACGACCTCACAGAGAAGGTAGCCGAACTAAACACCCGCTTCCTTAGGCGGTCCATCGACCGAGACTCCTTACTCGGGGGATGAACCAAGGGACTCTCCTGAGCAAGTTCCCTCTTGGTGGCCGCCGCCACCAACAAGGCATCTACAGGGGGGCCTTTGCTCAACTGGGCTTTGTCGGAGGGTTGGCTGAGAATCTTGTCTGGACGCTTGGGGACTGGCTCCACAGTGTCCGGCTCCTTCCACGCCCTGGTAGTAATCAAGTCTACCAGGGGGTGGGCTGGAGGGGACACCCAAGAGGTAGACGGGCCTGCTTCAAATGCTTCCAGGAACACAGGTTAGTCTGAGGTAGGCTTTGGGGCAGACCACCCCCCCTTTATTCTGAGCATCTCCATGATGTCACTAAATGAGACATCTTCGGGCGTGATCTTGGGGAGCCTTCCCCTTCCTCCAAATCAGTGTCCTCAGTCAAGGACTCAGGGGAGTCCACGTGCCTCCTCTTGCACCTTCGCTTGTGAGGAACCTCCTCGGGGGGGGCTATCCGAGGAGGTCTCACCAGCAACGTCTTGTTCCAATGGAACTACCTGGGACGTCAGAGCAGGCTGTCCCTGGGGCCGAGTGATGGAAGTCGGACCCAACTGAGGAGTGCAGGGTGGAGCCGTGGCAAAGGCCGGGGGGCCTCGGATCCCTCCACAGAACCCTCTCCACCACGTTGAATGCCGAGGGAGAGCTGCTCTCTCTGGGTTCTGAGAGCAGACCCTCCCTCGGATCAGACGGACAGATCGGAGCTGGCGCCAAAGTGATCGGATCCGACGGACCAGCATGCTCCGACCTGGATGGAACCGAAGACATACCGATACCGCCGGATCCGAAGCTCAGCCCCTCTGCTCCGAGAGCTCCGATCCAAAGAAAATGGACCCGACAGACTCGAGGGAAGTGTTGGCGCCGAAGTACCCGAGACTATCGGCGCCGACACCCCCCCCAGCTCCAAGGCTGCCCGGCTCCGAAGACTCCGAACCCGGGAAATGGGACAGAGAAGAAGCTATCAGGGCAAAGAAAAGGATCGAGCTCCCCCCCCCCCCGGAGAGAGGCAGGAGCACTCCCATCTGCAGTTGGGCCTGGAGGAATCTTCTCATCATCCGGTCCAAATCTGCATCGGTGAGACTTCGGGTAGATCTCGATGAGGCCACCGAGGCGGGGCGGGAGTGTTGCCTCGATGACCTCGACGGAGATCGGGTCTCCTCCTCCTCAGGACCCGGTGAAAAGCACGGGGACCGGATACGAGAAGGAGGAGACCCAGAAGTCCTGGAGGGAAAAGCCCACTTAGCCAGGGGGGGGCCGAAGCGGAGGCCTCGGCCCGCCGCTTGTGGTGCTTCTCCTTCCTCCTTTCTTTCCTAGCCTCCCTCTCCTCCAGGCCTAAGGCGGGAGGTTGAGTCCCGGCCGGGGGGAGGGAATCAGGAGTGGCAGCCGCCACAGCCGCAGCGGGGGCCATGGGAGGACCGGAGGTAGAATCTGAGTCCGGGGACAGAAGACCCGCCAGAATCATCTTAGACCTCCGGTCCTTGAGTGTCCTGGGGTTGAACACTGCACAGATGGTACAACCAGAGGACAGGTGTTCAACCCCAAGGCACATCACACACAGAGTGTGGCCATCCGCTGGGGACAGCTTATGGCCGCACTTAGAAAACACTAACTTTGTGGCCTCAGACATACTAAAAGGTAAAAACCACACACACTAGGCCCCAAACACACACACACAACCCTGACGGAACCACGAAGGAAGGGGGAGGTTAGAATATGGAACAAAATAAATTAAACTAAGATGGTTCTAAGGGATAAGGGACCTGAAAAACACAGTCACTCCAAAAGTTAAGGAAAAAGGGTAGAAAAGTAAAATTTTCTCACAAATGTACGAAAAATGCCTGGAACTCAGGATCAAGCTGCTGAAGTAAACCGTGGCAAACTAGATCTGAGGTCAGTCAGGGTTGACAGGGGATTATGGGTAGGGGGAGGAGCTTGGAGCTCAGATCTAAAGCTGTTGAAAACTGCCGGCTCGGATCCGAGGTCGGATCCAAATCCCATAGGTTGCTGCACAAATGAAGTTAACTACTTCAGATATAGTGTTTCAAAAAAGACTGGTAAATACTCCTACTATATATCATCATCTTCAGATGTGAAAAAGTGTCTATAAAGCTAAATATTACAACACATCAAACTTTGTATATATGAAGTAATGGCAAGTAATTACCTTCTTGCTGTATAAAAAAAAAAGACAACAAACATTCATCTGCTCCAAAAGACAGGTCATCAACTAGAGCTTGGGATTAGTCTGCTCACTTATCTTGGGTGAGGGGGTGAAGATAACTTCCTGTTGTCAGACATAGATTCTCTGCAATCCTAGTGAAGGGCAAACTCAGAATATCACCCAAACAGGTAACCAGATGGAACTGGGATAGCACTGCCACTTAGATAGAGGGAGGTGATACTACCAGACCACACTTCATAGCATGTAGTGGCCTATCCAGCATCCATTAGTATGCAGGAGGTATGACCTTGGTAATATGCAGTTAAACAATCCAAAATGTGTCTTGCTGCTTCTTTCACCATTCATGCCATTCACTTTCTCTTTGCCTGTATGCATGGTGATCTGGCAACCCTGACTAGAAAGAATACAACCACACTTGCTTAGTTGATTACACAGACTAGAGATGGAGCCATGGGGAACACTGCACTGCCACATCATTTCAACCTAAAGTGACAATGCACCTGAACTGCAAAAACAGAACACTAAATTACCACTTGTTTATAACTTCTGCAGTACTGAGCTACAAGTAAATAAGCGTCACTCTGCACAGTCATAACTAGGGTTGGGTGAAGCTACTGGAGCACAACTAGCAGGTGCCTATGGAGAAGTGAAGTACTAGCATTGCTTAATGAAGATGCAATGATAGTGTGGTTTCATAAATGAGCGCTGATGCTGCATTAATGCATTTACAGATTTGCATTCATGGCTGAAGCACTGAAGTGTTCAGTGTGTGTGGGGATTAACTGTAGCAAGCAGCTTGCTTTTGTTTCAGAGCACAGAAGAGCCCCCCCACACACACACAAACACACACATTTTAGTCTTCAACTTTTCTGGGAGGCTCCTTAACTTTGAGCTGAGGGGGTGCCAATTATGCAGAGTACCACATGACAAATTAAGGCCATGATCCTTGTGTGAATTTTCTCTGTCATCTTAAAAAAATAATAATAAGACAAGGATTTTGGGAAAATTCGTGCCAAATGATGTATTGCACAGCAATAGAGCAGCTGGACTTGGCCAGTCCATACCTGTCATAGGTACTCCTGATGTCCGCATTATATAAAGATTTGCCTGCTTCTTAACAGCCTAGATATATAGAAATCTATTCTTCTTTGAGCATGTACCCTGTGGACACAAAGGCCCCTGCACTGAACCATGCAGTACCTCCAATAGTAACAATTTTAGTCAGACAAGTACCATCAACTTTCAGAAATTGGGATCTACTGGATGGGCCAGTCTGCAATCCAACAGGCAATGTAGGGTTTACTTTAAGTTTATCTAAGTTTTCAATAATACCAAGGAATAGTGTCAAAAGCTCTGGCCAGGCTGAGATAAGCAACATGCATGGAGTGATCACCACCCAAAGTCTCTGTAGCCAATTCAAAGAAACTTACTAGGTTCAGCAGACAGAGCCACCCCCCCCCCCCTTCACAGAACCAAATTGACTGAGGGTTAGAAGAGTTAGGTTGCCATGAGTTCTGTTATGAAATGTTCTAGGCCTGTAAATTTAAGGCTGGTGAAGTTGATGGGTCTATAATTATGCAGGTTCTAGGAACAACCTCTCTTTCATAGGAAAGTCACAGCAGTTATGCTCTAGGCATGAGGCACAAGCCTTGTGGATAAGGAGCAACAAACATTTTAAGTAGAAGTTGGAACTGATGAGATTCAGCCTGGTATACTGACTGGTCCTATAGAGGCATTTTTTAGCCTTTGACAGGAATTCTAAGACTTGTTCGAAAGTGATATCGGGGAGGGTTGACGACTATCTTTCCTGCGGCAGTGGGGGCAACAATGTGATAGGTGGGGAAATTTTGTCTACCAAGGATTGCACTGTTTTCTTGAACATTCACTTGGATATCCCTCTAGGTCTTGCTCAATGGAACTTAAGACGAAAAACCATCTATATTTTCCCTTGGCATTTAATACGATCATTTCTCTAACGTATAGGTCCGTTACTTTTAGCATTTTTACATGAATTTTACCCAATACATGTGAGAATCCTTTGTGTTTTCATATCATCAGTACAGCCACTGACATTTCAAGATAATATGTTCATTGTCATTAACTTATTCTAACTTACGCTTCTGCAACAGTTCTTCACAAGATGGGGCATGTAAATCTACCCATAATCCAGTGCTTTCAAAATTTTATTTCCTACTAAACCCTTGTGATCAAACAAATTACTACATGTTTCTGTTTATCCATAACACAGAGTTTTGTACAACTCTCACATAAAGTACTTACAATGTTTTTAACACCATGAAAGAGAAAATTTTTACAAGAAAAATAAACAGAACATTTGAATTAAACTATACGCTACTGTTAAACTGATAAAGGCTTCTTACATCATGATAAGCCCAAGCACTCTCTAAGCAATTCTGATGTGTAGGTACCATCCATTAGTACACAATGCTTAAGTATATCAATGTGTTTTTTTAAAACCTGCCTCCAAAGTTTTGAATTATTTGCAGAATTGAGCCTGTGTTGTAGTCAGCACTTCTGAGTTCACCATGTATCCAGTATTATATAGCTCATCAACATTATCATCTCCCTCTTCTAATCAGACCACACTCCCGCTCCCTTCTTATTGACTTTTTACAGTTCAGGATGAAGTTTGAAGTCCCTGCTAATGCACTCTGATAGAAATAACCCCCTCTCATTCTTCTGATAGCAGCCATGTCACATTAAGAGCTGAAGGGCTCCTCAAAAGCATGCCCATTAGTAATCTCACACGACTACACTCTAGCTAAGGAGAGAGAAAGTAGAGGTTTTCTTGATCCTCCTATTGTAACACTGCTTTTTTTCTGCCAGTCACCCCGCTCCCCAAGTGGAACATATCCCTTTTCTCCTGAATGAGACATAGTAAACTGTATGCCTGGAAATATACAGAGGAGCTAGCCACCTTTTTCAAACTTATCACCTTTATCAAAGCTATCATAATATTTTCTACTTGAGAAACACCTGGCAGTTAGTGCAGAAGACAAAAGCTCCGACTTGTTTATGAGCTTCTTCCTGTTCAGATGGTTTAGGGTTTGAAATTTTCCCATTCATTTGCCTGCCGAGTGACCTTGAGCAAGTCACTTAATCAGACAATGGTTTCCAGCAAATGGGTTAGGCTCCTCAATGGTCTCCTGGACTGTATGCATAGCAACTACATGTGAACCTATACACTTACCCTCTTACCTATATTTTTATACAAAATATTGTTCTTATGAGAAAATGTACAATTCTTCAACCAATTACTTTTGCCATCGTCATCTACTTGTATACTCTCAACATCAAACAGCATAACTGGATCACTACACTCTTTCCACTCATACAATTCTCTTTACATTTGTATTTTAAAAAATTCTCACCACATAATATGAGAACCAAAAATTAACAAATTCTCATAATTTATCCACAAATTTTGATATCATGTTTGTCAACATGCCTCTTTCATTCTGATAAAAATCTTTCTACATACTTCCTTAAATAAAAGCTACCACTGTGTCCAATCTACACAAAAAGGTAAGAGATGTGTTGTTTTCCTACGAGGTCACATTCTGTCTTCCACTCATCAGTAGTTATAATCCACCCAGTTAACTTTTTAATAGCTTTCCCTTCGATAACATCAGTATTTCTTTCTACTTCAATAACAACTGCATCATGATAAGAAATGTGTATTTACAATTGTCTACATTAATGCAATGATAATGTTTTGGTTAAAGGAATCTGCCTGGGATGACATGATCGACAGACCACACTGCTTTGCCAGAGATGGTCTGCACCTGTCGCCCTTGGAATTCCGGATACTGGCAAAGGTTCTTGCCACCCCTATAGTGCCTTTTTTAGGCAAGGTTCAAATGACAAATTCACCACCGTAACAGGTACAAGCAAGCAAAATCTGAGGGTAATGTTTCTCAATGCTAGAAGTCTAAACCTCAAAATGCACTCACTCGAGGCACTCCTTAAAATGGAGAACATTGACATCTGTGCAGTGACAGAGACCTGGTTCAAAGCTCCAGAGAGCACCCCTGCATTACCAGGCTATAATTCATACCACACCTTTCAGCCACCAAACCCGGACCGAAACACTAAAGGTGGAGGCGTGTCCATATTCATTATGGATATCCACACCTCCAAGCTAGTTGCTCAGCATAATCCAAGTTCAACTAACTCTGGGCAAAACTGCAATCCAGATTGTAGCTTGCTACAGACCCCCCACCATGCCCCAGGATTCCCACTCCTCTATTTTTGATACACTGGAAAATATTAAGGTACAACCCAACACTCTAATAATGGGTGATTTCAACTACCCTACCATTAACTGGGAAAACTACTCATGTACCAACTCTTTTGCTCAACGTTTTCTGGAAATCATCATTCCAATGCTTTGGATCAACTTAATCCACACCCCCACCAGAGGCAGCAATATCCTAGACCTGGTCATCACCAACATGGGTGACCGGTCTTCCACACCAGAGGTCAGCTCCTCGTTGGTCAGATCTGACCGCAAGCTAATCACCCTAGACATCCACATCCCGCTCCCACCCCCGATTAGGAAAACAACCGTAAAAATTTCTCCAAAGCTAACTTCACGTTTCTTAAGACAGAAGTGGCAAACTTCACGACACCCATGTAGATGGACAATAGAGGTATGACTGCTGAATCCTACACAAATGCACTTTATAAGCACTTACACGAGTGCATGGATCGTGCTATCCCTAAAAGAACCAAGATGCTATCCTCCAAAAAAAGGAAGCTAATCTGGTGGTCTTCTGCCATAAACAAACTCTACAACAGAAGAAAGAAACTGTTGCAAAAAAGAGTAAAATCCCACGATTGGAGAAACTCCCTGGTCAGCCTCAGTAAGAAGCTGAGATCCCTCATAAAATCCTCCAAAGCTAGTTATGAAAACAAAATTGCCACTGATTCTAAAGACAACCACAAATCATTCTATAGCTATGTCAAAAATCTCAATGGCAACACTCAGATCTGCCCTGAGTTACAGCACAATGACACTAAATATACAGAACCAACTGATATTGCCAACATCCTGGCAGATAGGTTCAGTGCTAACTTTACCCCCCTCTCACCCCCTAAAGGGCCCATCTTTATACCGGAAGAATGCAAAGTTCCTATAATCACGGCTGCACAGGTAAAACCTTCACTCTCCAAAGCCAAGAACACAGCATCCATGGGCCCTGACAACATCCCAGGCTGCCTTCTACATGAACTACAGAATGAACTGGCACCCCACCCAAGTACCATGTTCAATCATAGCCTCACCTCAGGCTTTGTGCCCACTGAATGATGCACCGCGACAGTTATCCCACTCCACAAAGGGGGGGGGGGCACAACAGACCCCGGGAACTACCGCCCCATTAGCCTGATGAGCCTCGTCTGCAAGGCCATGGAACGTTATCATCATGGAACTCATAAACAAAGACACTGGAGATCTCCAAACCCTGGACCCCACACAGTTTGGGTTTGTAAAAGGCAGATCATGTCTCCTAAACCTGACAGACTTCTTTGAAGTAGTCACCCAAGCCACAGATGAGGGTAAGGTGGTTCGCACAGCCTATCTAGATCTTGCCAAGGCGTTCAACACCATCCCCCACTCTGGAATTATAGATAAACTCACTAAACTAGGTATAAATCCCTATGTCACAAGATGGGTTGTCAACTGGCTTACTGAAAGAACCCACACTGTGAAAGTAGCAGACTCCAAATCAGACTTCAGACCAGTGACAAGTAGAGTACCACAGGGTTCAGTCCTGGGTCCTCTCCTGTTTGGTATCTACTTCTCTGAAGTACAGGCTAACAGGCTAACTAAATTCACAGATGACTGCAAACTAGGAGCCATAATTGAAACTCTTAACGATGTGGACATCCCACAAAAGGGCCTCACTGAGTGAGATGCCTGGTGTCAAAGACATGGTCTCAAGCTCAATGCCAAAAAGTGCACTGTCATCCCCTTTGGTAAAAATTCTGTACGCATTAACTACCACATAGGCGGTAGTCTACTTAACACCAAAAGTGTGATGAGACCTTGGGACACAGGTGGACAGTAGTCTGTCCTTTGATAATCACATCGCCAAAGTGGTCAGGAAATCCTTCTACGTGGCACACCTTATCACAAAATGTTTCTCATCCAGAAAAAAAAAAAAAGAGGTCATTGTTCCCCTCTACACTTAGACCCATTATAGAGTACAATGCCCCTTTTGGCATGTACCTCACAAGACATCTACAACAATTGGAAAGGCCGCAAAAATACTTCACAAAGAGGATTACTGGCCTCAAACAGATGCCTTACGCAGACAGTCTCAAAAAACTCCAGCTTTACTCCGTCGCATATCGCCTACTCAGAGGCGATCTCTGCCTAACATACAAAGCTATGTCAAACCCAGAGCTGTTGGATATGCTCCACTTAAAGAAATCCCAATCCCTCCGAGCTACACGCTCTAGGGACCTAAACCTTGTCACCACAATAAACAGAACATGCTGGAGGGATAGATTCCTGTCACAGAGACTTCCTGGAACAGACTACCTATCTATGTCAAACAGAGCTCCTCATCAGCACTCTTCAAGAAAAATCTTGATGATTGGATGGGTAATAGGAAATTCACCTCGAGGATCACTTCTGTGGTTCTGCTCGACAGGGGCACAGGAAAATAATTTTCTTGGGTGGCAAAAGCCAGGGTACATTTTTGGCTAGGCTTGTATAGGCCCTAGGGCCAATAGCCTAGTATTTACCTATGAACCTATAAAATAATCAATCTTCGCTGTAACAGCTCCCTTCTTGTAACTAGGGCCTATGCATGGCCCTAATTAAAGAGCTTCCCAATGTATTATGTATTTTATTTTTATGTAAATATTTATTCATTTTTCCTTTAGTTTTCCTACTGTGATAACTTAATGGGCAAGTTAATTTAATATACACATTGACCACAATAAAGGTTTTTAATTTTTCAAACAGTTCTATTTAAGCTTGTTTCAGATATGCTCCTACAAGGCTACAAAAAGTTCAATAACAAACTGTCCTAGAAAGATCACATATATATAGCAAGTCTCCTTGGAACACTCACTATAACATATAAAGTTGTACAGCTCTCAAAGTACAATTATACCAAAACATGTGTCTTTACCAAAATTCCATAAAGTGTTGTACCCTCAAATTAATTTAAATTGAAATTATCAAGAGACAATATCTAACAAATTAATAATGTAAGCATCTATCTTATTACAAAAAAATAAAGGCAAGACATTAATATTCAAAGTACATATCAATAAATTGTTACCTTTTTTGCTGTTTTTCTAGCTCCCAATTGTCCATTTAAATGTTTCATTAGTCTTTTCATTAAATTCCATACATATCTTATCACTTTGCACCTCATGCTGTTGGTCTTCCTCCCAGTACCCACATTAATGGATGTAGCACCGAGCTCCACAGCACTCGACTTGTGTTGTACGGGTTCTATACTAACAACTATTAGTAGGGCATCAATTACAAGCACTGTTCTGTTTCTATCAATGGACTATCAAACTAAAAATACCTTGCAGTTTTAAATTTTCTACAAGTGTTTTCCCCCACACAAAGTACTAGAAAGTCCAATCTCTCCACATGTTGGCACATTTTCTTTTTATCATACTGTTACATTAAATGAAATGAAGATCCATGTTTTGGCTGACCTTTGTACATCATGCAGGCTTTATATCCTTATATATGGACTACTTTAGGAATGTATATCCCAGTCCTTTCAATATTTCTCACAGTTTCCCACAGTTCCCATGCCCCATTCCAAAGATTACACTCATCATGAACTTTTTTAAAATCATGTAGAGATTTGCAATAGGTCAAAAAGTATAGTTTCACAAAACCAGTGTCAATATTTGGAGTTCAGAATTGTATAAATATTTTCTTCTTGATGCCAATAAAAGCCAGTGAGAAGATATTTTTTGCTATGAAGAACAATTTTTATCCCACTCACTGACACTTTCTGCACTAGCAGTGCTCTCAAAACTTTATTCACAAAAATTGTCCTTTCCAATGTGAAGAAATTTCCTGACAGCCACCACGGTAATCCTCGAAAAAAAAACTAGACTGACACAGACTTCATATCTGTCAAGTGACTCTTCAGTTTTTGTTCTATTTTTATAATTGGTAACTTACTGTTTAACTGAAAAACATATCCAATGTTGTTTATTTTTAAAGCCCATGCATATGTAGCTTTAGCTGCTTCTGCAGCTGGCTTGAGGTCTCCTAGTTTTTCATGCATATCATCTGACAGCCAAAGCAAGCTACTGTTGGGTTCATAACCTTTACAGCCTGATATGCCAATGCTTTCTGAATTTGCATCCTGGTACATTCTTTCATCAATCTTTACTATCAACTGCCCCAAGAAATGTCTGACTTTTGCAAAGGCTCATCTAAATTAAATATTACAAAACATCATTCTGATAAGGTAACAACATTTACGGATTCAACAGCATCAGATTCCTTAACATACATTTGCAGTTCAGTCACCACAGTTCTCTTCCAATTTAAACCACACTACAGCCTATCCCCAAGTTCCAGAAACAGAAAAGAGTAGAAGTGTTCTGTCTACATTTTCACTATTCTGTATGAATACCATCTTGTCTCTACCCAGAAGAGAGAGCACTTGTCTAGTGGGACTAAGCCTGTTAAAAAGTAAATTAAAAAAATTGACAATATTAGCAGAACAGTAATGATCCAACAGCACATGGAGGACACAGGTGTGAACAACTAAAGTTAACTGTGTTAGACAATGAAAAAGCATTTGACAGGGTCATCTGGGAATTTATGGCAAGAATTACACGAAAATTTATACTTCAAAAAGGTACATTATTTTGATAATGTGAATATATGAAGGGGCCGAGGGTTGTCAAAAAGGTTAATGGAAAAGATGTTGAGGGGGTTGATATTGACAAGAAACAATAGGCAGAGCTGCCTTCTTCTGCCACTCTTATTAGCCCTTTACATTGAACTCTTGGCAATTAAAATGAGAGAATCTGTGACACAGCCTGGGATACAACTGGTATAAGCCACAGGAAAACAACTGCATTATTTGCAGACAATATAATTGTATATGCTAGTAATCCAGAAAGAGATATTATAATGATCTGAGATATTGGATCATTACAGAATAGTAGGATATAAAATATATGAAAAGAAAATTAAAACAAGCAATCATGTATAATTATTCTCTGACCTTTCAGATAGTGCAAAGCTACCGCATACACACCTTTTTATGGACGCATCAGAAAATGAGATACCAGAGTGTGTATGGTTAAAAAAGATGTAGTACATAAGCAGCAAAAAGATGTAGAAATATGTAATGAAAAAAGTGATCAATAAACTTAAGCAATGGAAGCCTATGTTTATAGATCTGGATAGCAAGGTACAGGCAGTTAAAATGGATTTTGGCTCCCTAGATACTTTATCCAAGCCATTCCTACTTAGCTAGTCCAGACAAGGCAATATGGATAAAAACATTAGCAAGATAAATTAATTTTTATGGGAGGGAAAGAGTTCTATACAGTGCAGTTAATAATATTCAGGGAACAAGCAAGACTAGGTCTTCTATTTGTCTGCACAAGAAAGATATATGTGTAATGCAGAATGTGATGTAGATTCCAAAGTGAAGAATTATACCCCAAAGGTCTGTAGGGAACATCTGAGGATAGCAGAAAATAGTTTTTTGGATTCAAAGATCATAGGTGTAGGAGCAGCCACATGGAATATTACATATATTTTACACTGCAGCACTTAGACAATATGGGATTGGATAAAGATTTTGCCATATGGCAGCACGGCAGCAGAGGAGCTCAGCACAGGCATTCAGCAGTAGTAGAGTGCTGAGCATTAAAGGAGGGACACAGAAATGGGAACAGATAATACAGAGGGAAGAAATCAAGAAATGGGATACAATTAAAGAGGAGCTCAGTCTAGTTATGAGGTAAAGACTCGGGTACTTGGAATTAATGGAGTAAACTATTACGGAGTGGAAAAAATAAAGAACAGAACTGGTATCAGACAAAAGACTAATCAGTAAAACATAAAGCAGCAATAAAAAAATGAATGGGCAAGCAGCAAAAACGAAGGGAATCTTGGGAGTATACTGGACAGACAAATAATGTCAAAACAATTGCAATAAATTTGTGCCGGCCTCCTTAATTTTCTACAGAAGCTGGGAAATGTAGAAATTTTGCATGGAAGTGTCTTTATAAGCATCTTCCCTCATAATACTGTTGTACCAGTTATGCTCCAAAATTAAAAGAAAATATCCCTGTTACATTAAGGTTCACACAGAAGAACCAATAGTTATATAAAGGTACATATGTATGAATCTCACCGTTATAACAGAATGATACTTGTGCTGCCACACCCACACTGCACTCACAAAAAAACTAAATCTGAAACCTATCTACAGCTTTAAAGCTATAATGTACATTATGCTGACACACAAAAGGCAGCAAATCTAGAGTGCATCTCTAACGAACAAACAGTCTTTAAAGCTGTTAACTCACCACCTGCTGTCCACAGAACAAGAGACAAAGGCAAAAATAAAGACCCAGATTAAGGGCACTTATTTTAAAAATCTTAGCACCACTGACTTTAAAATTCACAGAGCAAACATTAGTATGCATTTACTAAGATAAAGAAGTCTGCAACAACAACAGTCATTCTAGCACCTTCCTCCTAAACAAAAATTAATTGATTTTTGGAGGCAGAGATCAATTTTTTGGGGGGAAAATTGGGAACAAGTGAGGAGTATGACATTTCATGCTACCACATTTTTTTTAAATGGCAGTATACTGGGACTGTAATCAACACCCCCATGTATTACAAACAATTTTGAATGGGTCTCTGATCACAGCCATTTGTTATGCATTCTCAAAACAGTTTCATGAAATCTCCCTCTCTAGCTTCACTGGAGACTTGACTATAATCCCCCTATATTTGGGATATTTAATGGCACATATCTAGGAAAACCTTGTGTTTAGATCTAGAAAGGAAAGGAAATCAAAAGAACTGTGTACCAGTACTACTTAAATTAGCAATTGTGTACAGAATTCAAACCACAACTAGCTAAAAATACATTTGGTAATAACAATTTACCATTAAAAGAAAAACCTCATTTACTGTGGTTTCTAATGCCAGGAACACCAAAACGAGAAATACCACGATGTCTTCAAATCAAAATCCTTTATTAACGAAATAACAAGCGCTTTCGCATACTATCCAGTATGCTTCATCAGGTTACAATGCATTAGTAAAAACTGATCCCTTATATAGCAGAAGTTAATTGATTAATTTCCCGCTCTTTCTGGTCAAACAAATAATTAGATATAATTAAGATATTAACTCATTGAGTCTTATTTAAAGAGAACATTCAGTATATTCAGTATATTTAATATAGCCCAGAGTATTGAGGGCAAACTTCTACACCTATATTTATCTCATTTATGTAGGTTTTAACTGAAATTTAAATAACCAAATATACAAAAATATTATATACATAAAAACTATATAATATATATATATATATATATATATATATATATATATAGATGTCATAAAATAATAGAATATAAAATGTCCTCTCCAACTGTTGAATAAAAATGTATTAAAACATAAGCTAAAATGGTATCAGAAAATATATGTATTATAACATATATACATCAGCTATAACTTTTCTCTTACTTAAATAATAATATTATATGTCATAAATAAATTATATAAACTTTATGAAATAAATAGCATCTAATGTACAATGATTAATACAAAATACAGAAAATAATAGCAAAAAATGTAGAGACACTTAATAGTATAGAATAATAATATTAAAAATATGATAGAATAATAATAATATATTCAGAAATTCATAAAAAATGAATAAAGATGAATAAGAATATAAAAATATATATGAATTGAAAAATAATTGTCAATATTAATTATAGCATATAATTCATCTAGAAGCTAGGACAGGTTTTATGCTAACAGTGCTATTTAGTCCAGGGAGTATATGAGCCCTCAATCGCAATATCCATTCTAATTCAATATTCTCTAGATAATTCATATTACTCCCTCCTAGCTTAACACGTCTAGCTATATCTAAAACTCGAAAGAGAAAACTATGATCATGATGAATACTAATATGTTTGGCTAATGCATTTGTTAATACAGACTTTCTAATTTCATAAATATGATTATATATTCGGTTCTTTAATTTCCTTGTGGTTAGTCCTACATAGTAGGCCTCACATTTGGTACATGTTGCCAAATATATAACATTAATAGTATCACACGCAGCTTGTATTTTAAAATAATAGACTTGATTTAATGCTGGTATATTAAAATGATCATCTGTTATAATGTATTTACACATATTGCACTTCTTACATGGTCTTGTCCCTGTAAATAGCCTTTTATCTTCATTCATCCTTATGCTTGATCTTTCATTACATAAAATTATTTTCAAATTTCGACTATTTCTATAGCAAAAATGGGGAACATCACCTACCAATTTCTTAACATCTTGATTAGCTAAAAGTATGTTCCAATTCTTTTTAATAATACTCGTGATGTTATAATTATCACTGGTGTATCTAGTAACAAATGAGATATCAGATCTACCCCGGTGACATCCATAAATAGATCTTGATTTATTAGCGCCAGTGATTATTTTCCGTCTGTCATCTATTATGTTTCCATGAACACATAGCTTATAGGCATTGGCTACCTCATCCAACAAATCAGATGGATACCCCCTCTGTAGAAATAGATCCCTCATGTTTTTTAATTCCAGATCTCTTACTATTTTGTTACTACAGAGTCTATCTATTCTCATAAACTGATTTTTAACTATATTATGAAAAATATGCCTAGGATGCATACTATTGAAGTGCAAGATGGCATTCTTCCAGCATTTCTTCCTATATATAGTGGTGTCCAAAATACTGGCACTAGTAATTGATATAGTGATATCTAAAAAACTAATACTTGTTTTGGAATACTACATAGTGAACTTTAAAAAGTTCGTTGTTGATTCTAAAAAACTTAATAATTCATGCAGGGAATCTATATCACCTCTCCATAAAACTAATATATCATCGACAAAACGTCTGTACAATATAATGTGTTTGGAGAAGTTACTGTTTAGAACATACTGATATTCCCAGTTATGCATAACAAGGTTTGCATACGAATTTGCACAGGGGGTGCCCATTGCAACCCCCCAAACCTGTTTATATAACTGATTGTTAAATGAAAAGACATTATTATTTAGCACAAGATCCAATAAAGTGCTAACCAACAGCTGTGTATCTTTATCTAAAGTAGCATCCCTGCACATCACTTCTCGTATTGCCTCCATGCCATAATCATTCGGTATGACAGTGAATAAATTATTCACATCCATTGTAACTAAAAACAAGGAGGTTGATCTATCTATTTCTTTCTATATATACATCAAATCCTTCAATAGTTGTTGTGTATCTCTAAGGATACTTGGTATGCTTTTCACTATAGGTCCTAGTTTGGACTCTAGATAAATGGATATGTTTTCAGTTAACCATTTATTACCAGCTACTATAGGTCGAAGAGGTGGTGGAAACTGATTTTTGTGTATTTTGGGCAGTCCCTTTATGAGTGGAATTAAGGGACATTCTATTAAATAATACTCATACAGTTGTTTATTTATTTGTCTACACATTAAAAGATCGTATAGTGTATCATGTACAACATAAATGAGTCTATCTAGCTCTAAGTCATTCATGGTAACATATTTCTGCATATCACTCAACATGCCTAGCATTAAACTATTATAAAAAGAAGTGTCCATCAGAACAAGTCCACCACCCTTATCTGCTGGTTTCATGATTAAATTTGGATCCTTAGATAAATTACCAAGTGCTGCTTTCTCATGAAAATTTTACGTTGTAATACATATGACATTTAGTAGCATTTCTTTTGGAGCTGAAAAAATAATCATAAAACTCTTTTTCACAAACTTGAACAAAACAACATATATTAGTAGGCATGTCAGGTATAAAAGTGCTCTTTCTTTTAAAATTAGGCTCATTATGAGCATAACTAATGGAAACTTTGTCTTTAAACAGTAACTTAAGAGAAACATTTCTAGCAAACATTCGCAAGTCTATCAACAGTTCAGTCAAGCTACTTGCCTGCGATGGAATAAAAGACAAACCTTTATTTAGAAGGCTAGTCTCATTTTCATCTAGCAAACGATTGGATAGATTAAAAATAAGATGATTCAGTTCCTTTGCCTTCTCCTGGCTTCCAAATTCTCTTCCGAATATTTTCTTTTCCTCCTTCCCCTGCTGTTTGATCTGTTCCGATTCTCTACCCGATATTTCACGGGAAATGGTAAAAAAACCACGCGATGCTGCTGGTAAACAATCTTTGGGTCTCGCACCATTTTGCTGATCCAACAGTCTCAAACCTTCTTGGTTAGATGGTAAAGTGTCACTAATAGATGTTCCTTCTTCTGAACGCTGACATTCAATAACCACTGTTTCATTAGGAGCTTTGGTGTTAATGACGCGAGCTGAATCCGACAGAGAGCCCCTATTTGCAGCAGGTGGAGCCTGTTGCGTACTGTTAGACTGAGGGCGCAATGAAGCTGAAATATCAGAGTTACCAGGGTGGGACTGTGAGGAGTTGAACCTCGGCCAGACAAAGATCTGTCCAGTAAGAAAATCATTATAGTCTCTAATCAACTTCTTATGTTTGGTTTGTTGTAGCCTGTCACTGAATGCCATTATTTGCAAGTACATGGCATCTACTTTTTTGGTGTAAACTTCTCCTTTAAAGGTTTCGCTAATGTTATGATGTACATCTTCCACTTTAGTTATGAGCTCGCGTTCTATAGGAGCAAAGTAGTCAATGAAAAGATGTATATATTGTTTGCTAAAGCCAATGTTAAGTTCTTGCCACTGCTTGAGTAACAAAGGATGTGATTCTCCGTAAGTCGGCATGCACAAAATGCGCATCCCTCTTGGGATCACATTAAAGTGGAGACATGCCTCAAGATGACGTCTCTGCCAAATTAGTTTGTGTAATTTATAAAGATTATTCTCCAGTTCTCGAAGACAACTAATAAATTCTTTTTGTTCAACAACAGTACCTGTATACGTGTCCGTTGGTATGGACCTGCCTAGGTCTATGTTTAAAAGCGGATTGGAGCGTTGATGTATAGCATCCTTCCATTTATTCATATTATCCATAGGAACCGGATTGTAATCAAGTTCTACTTGAACATCTTCTATCGTGTGACGGTAAAGCAAACCCAAAATAACGATGAATAAAAGCAGAAAGAAGGTGGTTACCATCCAAAGATCTCAAATGTAAAGACAGGAACAATCCCAGGAACACCAAAAAGAGAAACACCACGATGTCTTCAAATAAAAATCCTTTATTAACGAAATAACAAGCGCTTTCGCATACTATCCAGTATGCTTCATCAGGTTACAAAGCATTAGTAAAAACTGATCCCTTATATAGCAGAAGTTAATTGATAAATTTCCCGCTCTTTCTGATCAAACAAATAATTAGATATAATTAAGATATTAACTCATCGAGTCTTATTTAAAGAGAACATTCAGTATATTTAATATAGCCCAGAGTATTGAGGACAAACTTCTACACCTATATTTATATCTCATTTATGTAGGTTCTAACTGAAATTTAAATAACCAAATATACAAAAATATTATATACATAAAAACTATATAATAAATATATATATATATATATATATATATATATATATGTTATAAAATAATATAATATAAAATGTCCTCTCCAACTGTTGAATAAAAATGTATTAAAACATAATAAGCTAAAATGGTATCGGAAAATATATGTATTATAACATATATACATCAACTATAACTTATGACATTTCATGCTACCACATTTTTTTAAATGGTAGTATACTGGGTCTGTAATCAACACCCCCATGTATTACAAACAATTTTGAATGGGTCTCTGATCACAGCCATTTGTTATGCATTCTCAAAACAGTTTCATGAAATCCCCCTCTCTAGCTTCACTGGAGACTTGACTATAATCCCCCTATATTTGGGATATTTAATGGCACATATCTAGGAAAACCTTGTGTTTAGATCTAGAAAGGAAAGGAAATCAAAAGAACTGTGTATCAGTACTACTTAAATTAGCAATTGTGTACAGAATTCAAACCACAACTAGCTAAAAATACATTTGGTAATAACAATTTACCATTAAAAGAAAAACCTCATTTACTGTGGTTTCTAATACAATGAATGCTGTGTATTTCCATCATGTATCTGTGGTACACCAATTATATCATAACGTGATATTATAATAATCCAGAAATAACAGTGCTTTTAAACTGACCATTTTATTATTTAAATTCCTCATATCAAAACAGTTATCACATTCAAATTTCTAATCCATTTTTTTAGTAAAGAATTGTAGGTCAAAGTCCAGAATGGTCTGTTCAAAACCCTGAATATTTGCTCCTAAACTCTAGAAAATTTATCTGAAGGACAAATGCTGGTGTAAGCAACAGCAAATGTCCTATGAGGGGATCTGCTACTCACAGAGAATGAAGAACAGCGAGAACTGTCCAATATACAGTACTCCTTAAAAGTGACCAGAGGAAAGAGAGTGGTGTAACTAAGCATCATGGATAGCACAAACTTGAGTGTAATAATAGTCAGTGTAATAACTACACACCCATGTAGAAAGAGAAATAAAGTAAATTAAAATGCAATTACTGCACAGTGGGCAACACAGAGCACCATTTCATCACTGACGGCAAACAAGAACAGGGCTGCCTGAAAAAAACATGTCCCAAGATAACAGGAGCTTTTTATCCATACCCTTTCTGAGTGGAGCCAATAGCATGCTGAAGGCTGTGTATGAGACTCCATTTCAAATGAGTGCTGTATTCAGCAGGGTCTCTTGAGGGATGTCATGGCCAGAAAACAAACATACACAATCAAACTTACAAAGACAACTAGAAATAAAAATCAACTAGCACATAATTCTTCTACTTGAAAGAAATGCATCTACATCAGTAACCTGGAATCCATGGTCTCTCGTGCCACAGTCAGTACTGCTGACAAAGAAGAGTTTGCCACCACAAACACCATACAAACTCACATCACATAGCCAAGCACAACACCCACCTACCAATGCAGAGGTCTTCTTACCTAAACAGCAGAGACCTCCAAAACACACTCACAAACATTCCACACACAACACCACACACATCACACAGAGCAGACAACATACCAGTATCTCACAAACACAGCCCATAAGGCAAAACCATAAAACACATTCGACAAGGCATAACAATAAATCAGACATACTAGTCATTGGCAACTCTCACCGATGTCTCCCTCACCAGGCGCGACAAGGAGAAGGTAATGGTCAGTTGTCTGTCTGGTGCCAGAAAGTACAAGTATGAGCCTGTTATTGTCCATGTTGGTGTGAATGACTTGAGGCGTACTTCTCTGGACTATATGGAGAGAGAAATGATTGAGGTCTCAGAGTATATGTCCCAGGCAGGTATGACCCTAGCCCTAAGCAGAATCCAAGTTTCACCAAGAATGATACCACAATACCAACGACAATTAGTTGATACACAATTGACTTAGTTTTTGGTGTCATTCCAAGGGGATCCAGTATCTGTCTGCCTGGGATGACATGGTTGTCGGGCCTCAATGCTTTGCCAGAGATGACCTCCACCTGTCACCACTGAGATTCTGGCCAAGGCTCTTATCTCCTCATTGTGCCTTTTTTAGGCAATGTCCCAAAGACTAGTCTACCAACATAAAAGATCCGTCAAAAAGCAAATTGAAGGTCATGCTGCTTAACGCTAGGAGCCTTAACCTGAAAATGCACTCACTGGAGGCTCTCCTTGCACTGGAAGATGCCGATGTCTGTGTAATCACAGATTGGTTCAGGGCTGTGGACAGCACCCCTGCCTTACCAGGCAGATAGGTTCAGCACAAAATTCCACACATTCTGACCCCAAAAACAAGGTTGGAAAGACTTAGGATGGTGGAGTCCTGATCTTCATTAGGGACGGGCACACCTCCAGACTTGTTTGCCAGCATGACGCACTGGAATTACTCCATGTGCAACTGACAGTTGGCAAGACACCCATCCAAATTATAGCCAGCTATAGACTCCCCTCCATGACCCAGGACACCCACTCCTCCTACCTGGATCCATTTCACAGCATTAAGGCACCCCCCTAACACCCTGATCCTTGGTGAATTCAACTACCCAGCCACAGACTGGGTGACTATTCCTGCACTAATGCACTCACCCAATGATTCATCAACTTCATCAATTCTAATGCACTAGACCATCTCATCTCATCCCCCACAAGGGGAGATAACATTCTGGACTTGGTTCTCACCAACATGGGTGACAGCTGCACCACTCCCATAGTACGTTCTTCCCTGGAGAGATCAGATCATTGGACTGTCTTGTTCAAAGTTTCTATCTCACCCAACCCCCAGATGTAATCAAGCTAAAAAACTTCTCAAAAGCTGACTACAACCTCCTAAGGGAGGGTATCAGTAGCTTCATCCCCTCCCCTCAGAGGATGCAGAGAACTACGCAGTATACAAGCACCTGTACAACTGCATGGACTCAGCCAAATCCAACAAAACTAAAACCTGCTCCTCAAGGAAACACAAACCTGTCTAGTGGACATCCTCTATCAACAGGCTTTACAACAAAAGGAAAAAACTGTTGTCCAAGAGTAAAAAGGAACAAATTCCAAAATTGGAAAAACTCCTTTTTTAGCCTCAACAAGCAAATTAGATCACTAGTGAAAACCTCCAAAGGCAATTATGAATCAAAACTACTGATTCTGGAAACCATTGCCCCATTAGCTTGACAAGTCTGATCCGTAAAGCCATGGAGCATATTATTATGGATCTCATAAACAAGGATATAGGCAATCTCCAAGTACTTGACCCCACCCAGTTTGGATTTGTCAAGGGCAGATCTTGCCTGTTGAACCTGGCTGACTTCTCTGAGACGGTCACCAAGGACCTGGAAGAGGGAAAGTCAGTACATACAGCTTACCTTGACTTGGCAAAGGCCTTTGACACAATCCCCCACTTGGGCATCACTGAAAAGCTAACACAGCTTGGCATAAATCCCTATCTTATCAGGTGGGTAGCCAACTGGCTCACCAACAGAACTATCAAGGTCAAAATAGACACTTCCACCTCCAATGGCAGACCTATCACTAGTGGAGTTCTCCAGGGATCCGTCCTGGGACCCCCTACTGTTTGGCATCTACTTCTCAGACGTCCAGGCAAAGACAAAAGACCTGTGGCTGACCAAGTTTGTGGACGACTGTAAGTTGGGCACGGTCACTGACTCCCCAAATGATGTTAACGTATTGCAAGAGGGTCTCACAGCAACTAATGACTGGTGCCAATATCATGGCCTCAAGTTAAATGCAAAAAATGTATCATCATACCATTCAGCAAAAACACGGCTCCTACTGATTATCACATCAGTGGCAACCCCCTAAGCACACCACCTGTGGTGAAAGACCTGGGTACTCGGGTAGACAACAATCTCACATTCGACCATCATTTAGCGGCAGTGGTCAGAAAAGCCTTTTACTTGGTTCATCTCATAAGTAAAGGGATTACATCCAGGAAAAAAGGATGTTATTACCTCTCTATACTCCTCCTTCATTAGACCAATAATTGAATATAATGCCCCATTTGGTATGTGCCTCTCCAAACATCTGCACCAACTGGAAAGGCCACAGAAATACCTCACAAAGAGATTTCATGGCCTCCAACACCTGTCCAATGCAGACAGGCTCAAATCACTATCACTCTACTCAGAATCATACAGATTGCTCAGAGGTGATCTGTGTCTTGCCTACAAGGCAATCTTGGACCCTGCCTCACTAGAGATGCTCCACATCCTCGTGCATTAGCAACTCAAAAGGCCTGAATCTAATATGCGACATCAACAAAACCTGCTGGAGAGACAGGTTTGCCTCCCAGAGGCTGCCCTGTCACTGGAATAAACTTCCCATACATGTCAGAGTACCTCGCTGACCCTCAAGTACAACCTTGATGAGTGAATGATAAACCACAAATCTGCCACAGGGTTCCACCCGTGTCCCTCATTGACAGGGGTGACAGGTGCTGACTGAGGTTTCTTTTTGGAGATAAATTCTTGGCTAGGTTTATAAGGGCCCCAGGACCATTAGCCTAGTAACCTCCTATGATCCTATGAATATAGTCAGTAATAAACATTACTAACATAACTCATAAAAAGACTTCAGAGTAGAAAGAAAAACAGCAGAGTAAATGGAATGAGAAGATAACACTTAGAATGAGTTAATTATAAGAAAAAATAGACAGCTAGAAACCTACATCTGATTCAGAAAGAAAGAAAAATAAAACGTACTACAGACTTAAGCAGAAAAGGCAGCTAAAAGAATGATTTAAACAAAGAAGACTGCTATTGAATTTTAAACGAGTGTATGTGTGTGCTTGTGTAAACATTTGTTTTTTTAATTAAACCATGTTTGCTTGACGTTTGATTTAATTATAAAACTATAACACATTTTATATGTTGGTTAGTAAGATGCCTGACCTGTGTTTAAAACTAAAGGGACTAAAAACGTTTGTACTGCTTGTACCTAGCTATCCATATCCAAAGGAAAGAGCTTCCAGTTTTTTGAATCTTTTTTTTAAGTCTCTTCCCACATATCCTTAGCTGCTATAACTGAATAGGTTTAACCTATACTCCTAATTACTTCATTTTACCATGTCCCCATAAATAGGAGTATTGCCGAACCAATTCATGTGTGGATACATAGTTTACAGCTATAGCCGTTGTTTTAATATCGACTAATTTTATATCCTGAAAAACCCTGTAATTGTTTCAGAATGTTACACAACACTGAGATGTCCTTTTCTGGTTCAGTTGGGTACAAAATAATACCATCTACAAATAAAGCCAACTTTTCTTGAATACCATACTAATTAAATCCTTGAAATTATGACTTACTTGTTTTCTTTGCCAATGGTTCTAAATATAACACAAACAACAAAAGGGAAAGAAAATACACCTTCTTGGTTCCTCTTTTCAGAAAAACTTATCAGCTCAGTAAAACCATCACACTTTGACATTTGCCTCCAATCCCTCTTATATCTTCACAAATAACCTTTTTATTGTCTCCGCAAATGCAAATGCTTCCACTGCCCTACTCATACAATCTCATCTTACTCTGACAAATGATTTCTCTGCATCAAAACCAACAGAAGTGGTATTTTCTTATATTCTGCTTCTCTCTAGATCATTACCGTTCTATTGATGTTGGCAAATGCTTACTTCCAGAGCACTAAACCACACTGATGAATTTTAACACCACCTTTGCCATTCGTTCAGATATTATAGACAGAAGAACTTTATAATCATAGTTTAAAATGCTGGATCTGATGGGTCTTTATGTATTATAGCCACCAAAGCTTTCTTCCAGAATGTTGGCACTTCCCCACTTTTAAAAAAAAATGTTATACTGAAGGAATACATCAATTCAAATAACAAAAGGCTGAAACAATGGAAGAAGATTTAAACAGCTATTAGATAAGCTGATATAACTGAAAAAATCAAAGTCTGAAATGAAGACAAGGCTGGCTGAGCAACACACTGCTCAAGAAGAGATGTTTCAAAAAATGGTAGAATTAGTGTACAAAGTACATAGGGAAAATATGAGAGTTTTTGCTGTACAATAGAAACTAGAAGGAACAGTCTGTATTAATTTTATGACAGCACAAAAAAGCAACTGGACTGCTATTCCATAGCAGGAACGGCTACACGCTCTAGTCACCACAATAAACAGAACATGCCAGAGGGATAGATTCCTGTCCCAGAAACTTCCCATACTCTGGAATAAACTACCTATCTATATCAAACAAAGCTCCTCATTAGCACTCCAAGAAAAATCTTGATGATTGGATGGGAAATAAGAAATTCACCCCGGGGATCACCTCTATGGCTCTACTCGAAAGTGGCACAGGAAAATAATTTTCTTGGGTGGCAAAAGCCAGGGTACCTTTTTGGCTGGGCTTGTATAGGCCCCAGGGCCAATAGCCTAGTACCTACCTATGAACCTATGAAAGGGCACACCCCTGTGTATGCTCCAAATCTGGCCAGGAGAAAGCAGCCAAGACCTGTAATAGTAAAAATGCAAACCTACTAGAAGAAAGCATTGATCCTGAAAAAACAAACCGTGGCAAAAGGGCAAAGTATCAAAAGTTGGAGACAGTAGTGTTTGTGGAAAATGATTACTCACTGTTCACCAGACAGAAGAGAAACACATTTATACCAGTAATCAGGCAATATCAAGAGCAGCTGTGAGATTTAAGCTATTACTACCAGCTGTCTTTACAATATTTTTTCTTAGAGGATTAAGGTCATTTTTGATGTAGAACAGGCAAAGGAGGAAATACAAATGTTTGTCCAACAAAGAGTGAGCCATCATCAGAAGGGGACTCTGCTTCTTATTCTTCTGATAATAAAGCTGAGACTTTGCCATTAAAACTTTTTCCACTATTCCAAAAGAAAATGCTTGAATGAGAGAAAGATGTACAGGAGTCGACTAGAAGAAATGGGAGCAACTTGGAAAGGGACCAAAATCTGGAGCTGGGAGATGGAGATGAATAGGAAGAAGACCAGCAACACTGAAATTAGTGCATAAATGTGAGACTGCAAAACATCAATCACATTTGTGAAGTATGACTGTATTAGAAAAAGTGTAGACAGTGCACTTTTTTCACTTTGTTAAACTTGTGGGGAAATGAAAAGCATCTGCCTTGCTTCATCTCATTAATGTCTGGAAGGACAGTGATGGGAGGGGAAGAAGGAGGAGAATGTTAACTGTAAGTAAAACAATGTATGTTCTTAACAGCATTTCTTTGAAACTATTGACAATATAAATTGCATGTTTCATAGTAAAAAGTATTTTAGTTGCTGTTTTATAGGATAGTTACTAAAGTAAACAGATGTCTTTTGCTTTATTTTTCTTCTCTCTCTTTTAACCAACATGAAATGTAGGCACTACAGTGCAAAATCAGAAAAAAGGCTAGACAAAAGTATGTTTACGTTAATAGGCTGTAATCTTGGGTTGTTCGCGTGGGGTGTAAAAGTACATAAATGATATCTGTAGAGATGATACTTTTTCTCTTACTTTTGTATGGGTGAATGCCTGGATTAAGACCCTTGGATTAATTGAATAACAAGCTTTAATTGAAAACAAGTAAACATGAGTACTCTACATATAATGGAAAGTTTCCTTTAACAATAAAGGTTTCAGCTTGTCTTTCAGTCTGCAGCAGAGGAATAATTTCTTTCACTTATGTTTCCATAGATTTCTTCGAGACTAAAAGTTAATGTTTTCTAAAGCATGCAAGTTGTTTTCACATCTGGGAGGGGAATTCAGATAAAGAATAGACACTGATTAGTGTTAAGTAGAAGCACAGGCAATAACATACATCTCAGCATGGATAACCTCAATTTCAGGTTAATGAAGAGTTGTGTTGGTGGCTGTCTATTTGGGACAAATGCTCCTGTTAGGAGGGTTAAACTTCATTATTTGGAGATGTTTACAGTTGCATGTTTTGCATTAATTTAACATGTTCTGTTTTTTTTAAGGTTTGTATGAATACAAAAAGTCTTGTAAAATATGACATAGGTTCCAATGTTGATGGTATGAAAAAAAGCTGTATAAAAGGATTAACCTGCCAGTCATTAGTGGATGCATGTTTTACAAAGTTGGACAGACTTTTAAAAAGGCTGCCATATATCATTGGTGGAAATAATGTTTTCTTACCATAATGGCAACACTATCAATATTATCATGGAATGTGACTTTTCTCATAGGTATAAACAAAAAGGAAAGTACATTTAATTATATTAAGAAATGAATGCAGAGTGCAAATAGTAATGCTACAGGAGACATTTGCAAAGAAAAGAGCATGTGAATTTGATACAGAAATGATTTTGAGATAGAAATAACTTGCGAGTTATTAGAAAAGATAGAAAGTACTTCATAAGTTATAGCTACTGACTGGGATAACATGAAAGTGGAGTTTAAAAAATAGGGTAGAAATAAAAGAAGACTGTATCTGGATAAGAACTAACAAGAATTATTTATTGAGACTGACAAAGTTTAAAGTATTGCAGAGTAAGGGGAATCTCACAGAACAAGAAAAGGTGAACTTGCAGAATGCTAAAGAGAAAATAAGGAAGAACCTGGACAATATGCATGGGTTTAGAAAGTTTGGCACAACAACTTAGGCAACATAAAGTAGAAAGGGTTGTTGTCAAACTTAGGAAGCTTGTAACAAGAAAAACAACCACAGATCCTGTACAGAATTAGAGATTTTTCAGAAGTTTTATGAAAATTTGTAGAGAGTAGAAAAGTGGGGAAATAAGAAAAAGCACAAATGGAAAAATTTATGGAAGAATTAAATATGCCAAGTTTAGAGGCAGATGAGGCTCAACAATTAATAATCAAGATACGTGGAAATTAGATAAAAATTGTGAAATATAAACCAATCTGCAGAAAAGTCTCCAGAAACACATGGTATTCCTGTGGAAGTTTGGATGCTAGGAGGGAAGAAAGTGTTAAAGATCTGGAAGATGTTTTTAACAGGGTTTTAAAACGGGTGTGGGGGCACCAACATCCTGGAAAAAAGCTGTGGTGGATGGAATACCTAAAGACAGTAAAGACCCATCTGGTCCAACTTCATATAGGCCCATTTTGATGTTAAAACCATGATTATAAAGTGTTAATGTCTATAATGGCTAAAAGAATGACAAAGGTGATGCCAAAATTGATAGATATGGCTCAATGTGGTTTTGTGGAGGTGAGGCAAACATTAACAGAATAATAATGATCCACTGTTGGCGGGTCCTTATGTAAAGAAAGCATTCAACAGAGTAAGCTGGGATTTTATCAGTAGGGCAATGGAAGCATTTGTGTTTCCTGACAAAATAATAAAATTAGAAGGATATACAAGGGATTAGAGGCAAAAATGAAAAGTGTGAGGGTTCCTCTCTAATAAATTGTGCCTGAACAGAGGAACTAGACAGACATGCCTTCTTTCCCCTTTGCCAATGGCTGCAAATGTAACTCGAGGAAAATAAGGGACTTAGAAATTCAAGGATATAATAGGTATGTTGTTCAAAAAAGGTGGCTTTATTTGCAGATATTGCTTTGCACCTGACAGAACAAGAAAAGGAAAACAGTGTTATGGAACATTCCGAGACGGTTCTATTTTTTCAGGATATAAAATTAAAGAAGATAAAGCAAAGGTTATAGCTATAAACTACGTACCCACACAAATTGCGTCAGCAATACCTATACTTATGGGGACATGAAAAAATGAAATATTTGGGCGTATGGATTCAAATGGATTCAGTTATGGCAGCAAAGGATATGTGGGAAGAGACTAAACAAAAGATAATACAAAAAACAAGAAGGTGGAAGCTCTTGCATATGGCTAGCAAGATACAAGCAGTAAAAATGTTTTTAGTCCCTTTTTTGTGAATAGTAATTAATAAACAGTTGAAGGATTTTATCTGGGAGGGGAAGATGGCAAAAGTCACATGGGATAAATTGATTATTCCAATAGAACAAGGAGGTTTAGGATTACCAGATTTTATTTTACAGATAAACAGTTAAGGCTTTAATACATAACACAAGCAGAAAGCTAGAATTTAAAGTGGAATGGGATGCTGACAAAGCAGAGAGGGTAATTCAAAAAAATAAGAAGAGAAAAAAAAAGAGTGGGATTTTGGACAAAGATACTTAAGAAGAATAGCAGTCTCACAGACTATTATATTCACAAAGTAGTAAAAAATATATTAAGAACAAGGCTAACATGGGAAGAGAAAGGAGATTCTGCCAATAGGGATGAGTGGAATTACAGGTACAGAGAATAGGCAAGGGAGGCTAGAATTTACTTGAGGAAGCTGGCAAATTAACCAATGTATTGGGAAAAATAAATTAGACAGGGAAAGGTAATAGAATGGGAAGAGGTCAAGAAGACATTTGGACTGTACGCTAGATATTACTTTCCCTATCAGGGATTGATAGACTATAGACAAAGAATGAAAGACCTGCACTGGCTGAGTTTTTAATAATCTAGAACAGAAGCTGCTGCTAAAAAAATAAATTAATGCAGCACATGAGACATTGCACAATAACTATAGGAGTCAATTAGAAGAGGTCAGAAAAATAGTGGGAAAATAGATTAGATAAGCAATTCACATGTATGGCTCCCAAATATGCAACAAAATATAAAAGATTTGGGATTTTGCCTGGAAGCATTTGCAGGAATACTTTTATACTCCCAAGCAGTCTCCAAAGAAGTTTTCCTTGGTAGATGGCAAATGCTGAAGGTGTAATGGGGAAGAAAGTGGTACCTGGGAGCACATGTTCTCAGAGAGTAAAGAGTTGGCAGACTTTAAAAATTCCCTACACAGTACTCAGTCAAGAATACTGGGAAAGCAAATGACCAACTAACGAAATTATTTTTTTGAGCTGGCATACAGGATCTGAATTGCCTAGACAAAACAAGGCCTTGTTAAGTTTAATTTTGATGACTGCCGCAAATGCAATTACTAGAAAATATAAATCAAATTCTTAAAAGATTATACTTGAAGTAATGAATATTGTACCAGAGATAAAAACAGGAAGTGGGATCTTTAGAAAAAGGTAGTAGTAAATTGCATAAAAAATGGAAATTGTGAGAATAATACATGCTGATATTTAAATTTTAAGAAAAGGCAGAAATTGAACAATTTATGTAATGTTGCTTTGATTATACAGTATAGAACAATATATGTGATATATAATGTTTGTAAATGTTAACTTAATATGATTTGATGACTTTTATATACATGCAAGTTTGCCTACATTACAGGTAATATTTCAATAAAAAGTATATGCGGAGCTACATGCACAAAATGGGGTTTCACAATGAACAATGCAAACATGACAAGGAATAGCAGGTAGTAGAACAATTAGAATGGGAAACCATCAAGCACAAAGAGGTGACCATACTACAATTACACAAAAGAAATGCAGCAAGTCTTCAGTGCAATGATGCTGAGTTGGGAGAAGAGACCTTTTTTCCTGGAGAAGACAAAGCATGGTTAAAAAAAATAAAAGTTAACAGAGTGTAGCAATGCACATATCAAAATCAAACAAAATCAAAAAGGCACACAAGTTAAGCAGATATAAAGAACATATATGGTATGGCTGCCTAATGAAACTGTACATGCTTCTTGATAAGTGACCCTCAATTGTGCGACTTGTAAACATTCAATCTTGAAAATAGTTGCAGTGAGAAATATCAGTATTAAAGGTGTTTTTGCAGGATAGCAAGCTCCCCTGCATTATACCTCTCAATTTTCCAGATTTTGCCTCATATTTTTTGTCAGACTCTCATAAAATTGCATTTTTCTGGCAAATCATTCAGAATTGAAGTTAGAAAATAATGAAAGACATTTGAGTTTCAGACTTCATATCCTTCAGAAAATTCATGTGAATGCAAAATCTGTCATTCTGTCAAGTTTTTAAATTTCTAAGAGCAATATTTAAAATTTGTTCCTATTTTTGGGCCTTTGTCCCCCCATTACTTATGGCTTTTTCCAGATTTCTTGCTCTGACAGGTTGAGAGGCATGCCCTGCATCCCATTTTGTAAACATGGGAGACTGTATCCTCACACCCACTTTGCTTATAAGTACCAACTCTAACAGAGATTGCTGAATCCTGGGGAAAACAGAAACCCCAGGATACCATAATAAGCAATCTTCAAGTGCAAATCCCAGTATTCACAAAGCAGTGACAGCACATAAAGACACTAATCACGACTGTGTTGAATACAAACCTGGAGCCTATATATTGTACTAGGTTACTTCACACATTTGTCTGGAAAAAAGATCACAAAGTTGAACTTGTGTAGTTACAGAAGTTACACAAACAGGGAAGAAGTGACAATGCCAACCTCAGGGTCAGATACAGTATTTGGGCTTCAACTGGCAATATGTGGATATATTTTTAGCGAGTTAGTCTAAATACTGCATACGAGTAACTTATGTGCAAACAATGCAAAGCATGTGATGGTCAATGCAGTTTAATAACTATTACAAAGGAGACAATTTTAACTTGTGTTACACACATACCTTTGAACTGCTACAGCTTGTACACTGCTATAATTTTGGCCCTTAGATTTAGCCTTGCTCCTCCTAGATTAGTATTTGGGCTTCAACTGGCAATATGTGGATATCTTGTACACTGCTATAATTTAACTTATGTGCAAACAATGCAAAGCATGTGATGGTCAATGCAGTTTAATAACTATTACAAAGGAGACAATTTTAACTTGTGTTACACACATACCTTTGAACTGCTACAGCTTGTACACTGCTATAATTTTGGCCCTTAGATTTAGCCTTGCTCCTCCTAGATTTATGATGTTCCTCATGCCTGTTCATAGTTGTTTACTAGGCTAACGACCACAAGGGCCATTTTAAGCCTAGCCATGCATCTCAAATCCTGATGAGCTATTAACTACATAAATCAGGCCTACATAAAGATTCACTGCAATTAACTATATATGGTATACCATACAAAGACCTTCTACTGTCAAAAAATAAATTGCTCCTCTTTCTGACCCTCTGGTATAATTTTAAATGCTACTGGTATGGTTACACATGAATCTGTACTGCATTATACAAATGGGGGAATTTACTTCCAATAGGATGTAAAATCTGGTATCTTACAATGGCAAGTTTACTAGCATGCTAAAACAGAGATCAGTGCAGCAACAACAGCAGCAGAAACTACATCCACCACTGCTTCACTATGCTAAATGGTGAAGCATATTTCTTTCTTCCCCTCACTTTACATTATAAAATAGCATTTCTACAATTCCCACTTCCTTGTTTAAATTCAAAAATATGCTCATTCTGAGGGCTGCAGATATTACATACATTTATCTCTGTGTCACTACTACAGTATGAACCTAAATTAAACAGCAATGTACTACAAACATGCTTCCAAGTATCTGGGTTTGCATAGCCATCACTGCTAAACCACATCAGCATAAAGACAGAATGGCAAATGGTGATCTTTTAAAAAGGTATTTTTTTTTAACAATGCCAATGTAAAGCAGCAATACACCATGGCAGGATTGTATGTTATTCATATTTTGCTACCCAAAATGGGGGGACCTCTGCTCTCTGTCACTCAGGAAATGTCCTCGTGAATAAACAAGACTGACAATGTCCTCATATCGCCTTTGAGAAAGTATGAATTACCCACTTTATGCTAAGGCATATTGCTATACTATACATTTTATCCTTTGATGCATACACAATCATACGTTACAATTACTGGAACAGACATATTAATCTGAAAGTCAGTTTATCTCCACAGTTGCAACACTGTCACATGGAATGCTATTAACAGACTGTAGGCATTTATGTCAACATGGAAGTGACATTTAAACATAGGTATGTAGCCATGCAACATACACATCTAGCTCCACCAGTGATAAATTCACCTTTGACCGATACTGCAGCAATTGACAATCTCTGAAAATATGTGCACAGGTATCTAAGCATAACTAAAGGTTAAAACACAGGAAAAAGTCAGTGCCTGCTATGCTCCTGCCTTTTGTTTGACAAATCTACTGTATGTGTGTATCATTCATTATATCTTTGCTCATGTAATGTGTAAAGGCCTTTTAATACATAAAACATACAGAATACAATTCACTGACTCTGCACTATATACTGAAGTGCAGTTACACAGAATGCAAAAGATAGGTTTTGACAGCTATTAAACAATATATGCTATATGGCCACAACTTTACTGTGCTTTTTACAAAAAATCTACCAAGGCCAATGTGCATAGCCACATTACTGTATATAAACAGTAAATTAAAGATTACCGGGCAAGATGTGCAGATACAGGACTTGCACCGGACAACAATCTGTAAAGTGTCGCTGATTGGTTACGAGTGTACTGAATTACAAATAAATGCACATTTGCACATCATCCACCACATGTAAAATACCAGGTCCAAAAAAGAGACATGAATGTAACACACATAACTTGTGCCATGCAAATTATTGCACCATGATACAATATGTCCAACACGTTTTATAGAAAATATTTTTGAATGCAAATGTTCATAATAGCATATCATGCTTGGAAAACACAGGTGATATTATTCACAATACACTGTTAACCTATGGGGCCAACCTCAAAATGCTATTAATCATTTGCATAGTGCACTATTCACTACGACTACCAGTATTATAGATAAATCAAATGTATTATACTCTGAAAATGTTTATTATAATGTGACGAGTGGACAGACTGACAACTACAGCCTTTTTTGGCGGGGCTTGGAAACTACTGGACTGGATCTCCAGTAGGTAATCACTGGCACTCGCACCATGAATCCTATCATGCTATAAATCAAATCATCTCTCACTAGATCGAGAATGTGTGTACCCAAGGGAGCATCACAGATCTGCTGCAGCGGCTTAGACACCACTACTACCCTAGCAAGCAGTACTCTGACCAAAGAATCCTCAACCACCTGCTGAAACTCTGATAGTGCTGGAAGTTTAATAACTAGTGCAAGCTCAGAAGGCAAAACTCAACCTGCAAGGCTGGAGTGATCCAGTGATATACTTAAGTTTAACTCTGGGACTTGCCCTGGTCCTCCATCATGGATAGTGGACTATCTCTGACTATGGACATGTGTAAAGAGAAGAATACATACAAAGAAAGCATGACCACACTCTTCCTAATGTACTTCACAAACCTTTACCCAACAGGATTACAGTAACACTACACGATGTAAATGCATGTGACAGGACTACTACACAGATATGTCACCTAGCATGCATTTCTTGTGTTTTTTGGTCTGGAAGAAAAAAATGTAGATGTCGTGGCAGTAAAAAGATTTGTGGTTAGCATTCAGATTTAATATAATGAACATGTAATACTTCATGTGTCTTTCTGTGGGGCAGTGGGTTAACGTAATTTAGCATCTAGATACACAGGCTTGTTGGGATAGATTATCTATACAAGTATAAAAACACATTTTATCTTGATGTACACAGCATGGCCTTTGAGATGCAATCATTTTATTTTTATTTACATTTTGGTTAATAAAAGTAACACACCGAACACACCGATCACAGCATGACTAGCTGCAGGCTCAACTCGGGTTACATTCAAAATAGTAGCAACAAATGTAATAATTACAACCAACAGTAGACCACAAAAGAAAATAAAACACACACAATGTTGAGGTATATATTTGACAAGTGCATTCAAAGCAGTAGCAATCAAAGACCGAGAAGAATGTTTAGCCTTGGAAATTGTATGGGCAACACAAGGTATTTAGAGGACAAAGCAGGCAATAAGCAATAGCAAACACACTGAATCCATGGAAACAGAGGAACTGACAGAGGTAAAAGTTATAAGATGACTATTAGCAAGAATAAAGAGAAGGTATGTACATACTTACAAGAAGCAGCAACACAGTGGTAACCAAAAGGGTACTGCTATAAATGGTTTGACTTGAAGAAATTAAACTAATGTCCTACATTCTGGCATTTGCATTTCGATTGCTCAGACACTAGCGAGTTGCGGCCTGAATATAATGCAGTTACTATCCTCAGACAGGCAAGGAGGAAGAATTGCCACAGTTTTGTACCAAGTACAAATAAACTAGAGGTAGAGATATGCAGTTTAGTAGATGGAGTTTAGAGAGTACAGCTTACTGTAACCTTGGCTTCTAAAAGATAGCAGGATGGAACAACAGCGATAAATGGAGTAATATGAATAGTTAAAACTCCACAAGTAGATTGGGGCTATCTTGTACTGGGATCCAGCTTGCCTTGGACAAAGTAAGGCATTGGAGTTAAAGCTGAAAACAGCATATTTTATTACAGAAGGTCTGAAGTGTTCATGTGTTTTTGTTAGAGGAGGTGGCAAAAAAGGATAAAACTACACTTAACTTGTGCAAGCAGGACACCTTTCTCAATGGCTGCCCTAGCTGATGATGAAAGGAATTGGGAAGCGTTAGATTACGTGCTTTATCATGTCTGTTTATGAAAAGATTTTAAAAATCCAGTGGTATACAACATCGCTGGTAAAAATGCCAAGCCATTTGGGTGGGGAGGGAGAGGATGACAAGATTCTGTGGGAGTATGTTATGTGAGTACCATCTGTAACTAATTGACAGTTGCCATAGTTTGTATGTACCACAGCTGACATCAGTAAAGCAGTGTATGCACTGGTACAAATATTGAACTATAATGCAGTAATCCAAAGCTCAAGCTTAAATACTTAACTTAGCAAACATTTGTTAACCAGGCCTCTTTATCACTTGTTTACCTAGGAGGAGGACTGGTCCATGGACCTTTTTGACACATCTTGCGCCACAAGACTAAAGATATTTATATACACACATTTAGAATCTGTATATACATACACACATATACACATGTCCACACACAGAACTGAACACATTGTGTACATTTGTAGGTTTCATAGGAGATTACCAGGCCAATGGCCCTACAAGTCCTTACAAGTCTAGCCATATTTATCCCAATTTGCCCCAATTCATGGTGGTTAGGTGAGTGAAGTTCACAAAGGTAAGTGTCTATAGTAGTTAATACTGACTTCCTCTGTCCAGGAGGGACATGGGCAGCACCCTAAGAATGAATCTGCAGTCACATATCCGTTGATCTAGGCTGCATATGAAGAGGGTCAGGGAGGGGGCTCTGTTTCAAGTGAACTGGAAGTGTGTTTCAGAGAAGCAGCAGTCTCTGGGAGATGTAGCAATCTCTCCAGCTTGACCTGTAATGTCAGTGGCCAGGTTAAGATTTCTGGAGCAAGTGACCCTCCTGCAGTTGGATTTATGAATGTGTAGCATTTCTATCAGGGCCAAGGCAGTGAATGCCTTGTAAGTCAGGCATAGGTCACCCCTTAGCAACCTGTAGGAGACAGAATACAGTGACAGGGCTTTCAGTCTTTCGGCGCAAGACTTGTTTTGTGTACCTTGTAATTTCTTGGTGAGAAACCTCTGTAATCTCTCCAATTGTTGCAGGTGTCTGGTGAGTTACATGCAAAAGGGAGCATTGTACTCTATTAGTCTGATGAGGGCCAAGTATAATGGAATTTCATACAACATCCTTAGATCTAGATGTGATACCTTCACTTATAAGATGTGCACACAGAAGCGTTACTACTGCAGATATGTGCTGGTCAAAGTTCAGACTGCTATCGTCCTGCACACCCAGATCATGTACCACTGGGTCTACACTTAGGAAAGTTGACATCCCTGCTAATTACATTATAGACAGCACCCCCTAAAGGGAATAATAATACATTTTTTTGCATTTAGCTTTAATCCATGGCTTTGGCACTAATCATTTGTCTGAGTTAATCCTGTCTGCAGTATATTAACCTCATTAGGGGAGTCCATCATTGCTCCCAATTTACAATCATCAGTAAACTTGGTCAGCCACAGGCTATCAAGTTTGCCTGGACTTCTGAGAAATAAATTCCGAACAATAAGGGGCCCAAGCACAGAACCCTGTGGTATGCCACTGGTGATTGGTCTTTTGCTTGAGGTGAAGTCACCCACTTTGACAGTATCTATCCTGTTAGTGAGCCAGTTGGCTACCTATCTGGTAACATTTATTTGACATTTGTTAACTGGGTTGGTCCAACTGAGCTAGAAGCCCATTTTTAGTGGAGACCCAAAGAAAAGCTCCAGAAAATTTGCACACTAGAATTAATACACCACAGAAAAAAATGTAATTTAAGTGATGCAATATTGCAAAAGTAAAAAAAAAATACAACATGGAATATGCACAAAAAGTTAAGCGAAGTACAGTTACAATAAAACAAAATAGAATGAGATCAATTTAACAGAAACCCTGGCAATATGAAATATACATAATATGTAATTTACAAATGAGGATGCCGCGGTGGTGCAGCGGTAGCATTGTTACCACACAGCAAGAGGTTCTCCCATTCGATTCTCAGCTGGAGTGCAGGGAGTGCCTTCTGTGTGGAGTCTGCATGCCATCCCCACAGTTGGGTGGGCATTCGAAAGGCATGCATAAATGGGCATGCCTTCGTTGAAGGTTGAACATCGAGCTGGCACCTCAGTGTTTGTCAAAATCTACTGCCAATCATTAGTGGACCAGAGTTCCGCTGTGGCGACCCCTAACCGGGAAAAGCCGAAAGGCAACAACAACATGTAATTTACAAATGAGGCCTGGAATGTGCAATATAAAAAGCAGATTGGAGTCCATGTTCTAGAATAGTGTCAGTAACTACAGGAGTCCATGTTCTAGAATAGTGTCAGTAACTACAAAAACAGATCAACTAAAAACTGTCATTTTGTATGTAGTTTTAGTGAATGCATAGTAGCCACACTACTACACGTGTATAACTACGTGAAATTTGGAGAAAGGCAGATTTTTACGAAAAATAACCATTAAAAAGTAAGCGAGTTAAAGGAAGAGTGAAAGGTGGGAGAGCTGGGAGGGTTCGTGTAGGCTCCTGGCAAGGGCAGATCCATGAGCTTAAAAGAAAGTGTTTTAGTTGCTTTTTGAATTGATTTGTATTTGGGATGTTTCTAATAGAGTTAGGAAGTTTAGCCTGGAACAAAGACACATTGTAATTGTAAAGTAGTTTCCTGATATTTTTGTTGGATTTATGTATGTCAATGAGTTGTTGTTCAGAGCTTCTGAGAGATCTAGTGGGGGTGTAAAAAGGGAACAAAGGAAGAGAGGGAAGGGCATGCAGTAGGTTTATGTAAGAGTGAACAATATTTAACTGTGAGATAAGAAGTTGAAGGGGGAATTCAGGCCATTGTAGTTTTGTCAAAGCAATGCAATGGTGAGACTTATAAGGTTGGTTTGTTGCAAATCTGGCGATTTTATTATAAGTTTGTTCAAGTTGGGAGATTAATGTGGATTGTAAATTTATGAGGCTAGGACGGCCTAGAGAAGGCGTGGCAGGAGGAAAGCCCTAGCTAGGGATAGTTTGGCATCTGGTGTAAATAATTTCTTGTTCTGATACAGTAAGCCCATTTTTTGCATCTTTTTGATACATTGATGAATATGTTGATCAAATTTTAGTTGGTCATCAATTATGGTGCCCAGGAGTTTAGTATATGGATCAACTTTGATAACTGTGTTATTTAGAAAAAAGATTGAAAAGGTGGATTTGTAGTGTGAGAGTGATCTTGGTAGGAAGAGTAAGACTTTAGTTTTTTTTTTTAGGGTTTAGGATAAGCTGGTTTTCATTAGGCCATTTTCTACAGCAATGAATGCGTTTTGTGTATGTGAACGGAGATGCGACATGTCAGGTGTAGTAATGAGGGTTGAGCTGTCTGAGTATTGGATAAGTCGAATAGGTGCAGGCAGAGTGGAGGTGGTTGGTAAAGATATTGATTAAAAGGGGCCAAGGAGAGAACCTTGGGGACCCCCATTTTTACAGGCAAGAAGGGGGAGCAGGGAGAGCCATCAGACTGGTTGTAGTCTACTAGTAAGGTAGCTGGAGAAGCACTGCAAAGTGAGAGAAGAGAGGTTAAGATCAGTTAGTTTTGTTAGTAGTATAGAATGACACATTATATCAAATGCTTTGGCTAGGTTAAGGAAGAGACGGGACACGATATTATCTCTAGCCTCAGCAACTGTACGAGTAAAAGATAAGAGGGCAGTAGCAGCACTGTGGTTTGGCTGAAAGCCGTGTTGGGTAGGGGTTAAAATGTTTTCGTGTATTACGTACTTAAGCAATTGAGAGTGGATGCACTTTAAGAATTTTAGAAAGTGGAGATAGGTGGCAATTGGTCTAAAGTTACAGGGGTCTGTGGAGTTACCTCCTTTGTGTAGTGGTATTGTGTAGAAAGATTTCCAGATATTTGGAACTATGCCTTCTTGAATAGATCTATTTGTTAGTACAGAAATAGGGAAGGCTATGGATTCAGAAACAATCTTGAGAAAGGGGGGGGCAGTTTATCAGCAGATGGGGAGCAGGGTTTAGGTTTATGAAGAAGAGATTTGATATAGGAGGTGGGGACAGGTTTAAGAATGTTTTTTTATTGTTATAAGTAAGAGAAGTGGAATAACTTTGGGAACTGGAGTTAGAGTGATTTTGTTTGTGGATAGTGTCAATGTAGTACTTATTGAGCAAGTTAGCAGTCTCCATCAGTGAGTTATTAAAGAAGGGATTTGGGGCTGTGGGATTACCAGGGTGAAGAATATTTTTGATAGTGGACCAAAATTTTTTAGGGTTGGAAAAGTGATTAGTTTGCGATGTATTACAAAAGTTTTTCTTGTCCTGTTAAATGTACTTTTTTGTAAGGTTTCTGATTTTCTTGTAATTTTGCAGTAGGGTAGGAGACTTAGATACTTTCCCTTTTGTGCATGAGTAAGTGGGTTTCTTCCGTCAGCCAAGGTGCACAGGTAGCTTTTATCCTAATTTTTCTTTTGGGAGATGATGAGTTTAAGATATCAAGGAAAATCTGGTTAACATTTTCAGAATGAAGGAAGGACCAGTTAATGGATGCCAGTTTAGAGTTAAATGATAAATTATCGAAGGAAGATAACTTACAGCAATTTCTGTATATGTGGGTTCTAGTTATCTGAATAGAGTGTTTTTGAATGTGAACAGGGAAATGGTCACTAAGGTAGTCAGGAAGGGTGCGAGGGTTATGGTAAAGATTAGGGTCTGTAGTAAGTATCCAATCAAGGACAGAAGTGGAACCAGAGTTTTTATTTATATGGGTGGGGGATGTGAGTTGTATGAAGCCATGCAGGTTAATAGTAATATTAGGTGAATCTGCCATAAGTTTAGACCAGTCTACTTTTACGTCTCCCAGAATGATAGTTTCATAACAAATGTTATCAGAGAGACATGAAAGTATATTTTCTTGGATTGGAATGTTGTTGCCTGGCGGATATAAATCGAGGCTACAGCAAATTCAAGAGACAATGGAGTACACTTATGTTCAGCAGGGTGAAAATTTGGTAAAGGTGCTTGAAGGGGAGAGAGATCAGAGTAGAGAACTGCATCACCACCACCTTTTTTTCTCTCTATCTATCTAATCAAAATATGTTGTAAGCTGGGGGTAGGATTTCATTATTAGCTATGTGGGGCTTTAACCAAGTTTCAGTTATGGTTAAAATATGAGGAGAGTGTAGGGCTATCCAGGAATGTAGGTCTGTGGTTTTATTCAGAAGGCTTTGTAAGTTAATTGAGAACAGCTCAATATTTTTTTGGAGTGGACCAATAGAAGGAGGCAGGAATGAGTTAGACTGAGGAAAGGGTGGGTATGGGTTCATGCTGGGGCTGAGTGAAGGGGAGGAGGGACTGGGGTTGGGGTGAATGTCACCAGCTAGGAGAAGAGTTATTGTATGTAATATAGGATGTAGATTAAGTGGGTTAAGCATATAGAAAGTACAGTTATGTACACTTACCATAAATGTAGATGTTTGAGTGTATTCACTGTTGCAGTCTTAACATATGGGTTATCCGGCTACAGGTAGCCCCCAGTCGGTCCGAATACCAGAGTCCATGATATATGATGTCGGTTGTAAAACTGATGTCAGAACATCAGGTATAAAGGGAGGCAGCCGATGCCATTTCCTCAGTTTTTCTTGCATTAACTGTCAGGAGTGTCCAAAAGAAGGCTAAGCCAGGAAGGAAACACCCTGGAAACATGTCATAAAAATAAAAATATGTAGTCTGTGCCTTAAGAAAAAAGTGGGAATGGAGGGTGGGAAACCAGGACTGCAACAGTGAATACACTTGAGCATCTACATTTACGGTAAGTGTACACAACTGTACTATCTTCTTAGTGTTTCACTGTTGTAGTCCTCACATATGGGTCAATTCCCAAAGCCCAGGAAAAAGACAAAGGGTGGAGGAAGGATCACAGATTAAGAGTTGGTAAGAAGGCCCTGCAAAACTGCAGAGGCAAAACCAGCCCTGGATTTAGAAAACAAAGGTAGATTGTAATGCTTTGTGAAAGTATGGACAGACGACCAAATAGCTGCTTCTAGAATGTCCTTAGTAGGCACACCTCTCAGAAAAGCTGCAGAGGTAGAGGCTGCTCTAGTAGAATGGATCCTAATACCCTGAGGGGGAACCTTCCCATGCTGCAGGTAACAACAGTGAATACAATGAGCAATCCATTTGGAGATGGTTTGTTTTGAAATAACTTTACCCTGAGCTCCAAAAGCAAAACTAACCAACAACTGTTCAGATTTTCAAAAGAATTTAGTCCAATCTAAGTAAAATCTCAGCTGTCTATGCACATCAAGAGAGTGCAAAATCCTTTCCCCTTTATTCTGGGGATTAATGTAGGCAGGTGAATAGACCTGGGGATTGTTGAAAAATGTAGGCAGGTGAATAGACTGGTTAAGGGTTAAACTGGAAACCAGTCTCATAAAGGAGGGATTGGTTCTCAGAGAAATCTGATCTGAATGAAAAATAGTGAAAGGTTCTACTGCTATTAAGGCTTGTAGCTCCGAAACCCTTCTGGCAGAAGTAATAGCCAAAAGAAAAGCAGTCTTCCACGAGAGAAACTTCAAATCTGCAGAGGCAGCTGGTTCAAAGGGAAGCATAGTAAGCTTTACCAGGACAAAATTAAGATCCCAAGCAGGAGTAGGAGCTCTTCTGAGAGGTCTAAGATTGCTAGCTCCCCTCAGGAACTGCTTCATCAAGGGGTGAGAAAAAATGGGCTGCTCAAAAGAACAATGAGCAGAAATTGCTGATGCGTGAATTTTGACTGAAAAGGAACATCCACCATTAAGCAATCCTGCAAGGTAAATCAAGAATGAGGGACAGAGAAGGATGAGAAGATTCTTCTCCTTTAGCCAGCATCCAAGAGCAAAATCTCTTCCATTTATCTGCATAGGATTTTCTGGTGCTAGGCCTCCTAGCCTCATGAAGAACTTCAAACTACCTGTTGAGAAAGATTTAAAGTATTAGCCAGGCAGTTAAATGCAGAGTTTGAAGATGAGGATGAAGGAACTTTTCCCCCTTGCTGAACCAACAGATCTGGTACCAGGGGATGATGCCAAGGCTGAGCCTGGGAAAGGCTGCGAAGAAGGGGATACCAATGCTGCCTGGGCCAATCTGGTGCTATAAGAATAGCCTTTGTCTTTTTGTCCCTTATCTTTAGCAGCACTCTGGGAAGAAGAGGCAGAGGAGGGAATGCATAAATTGAGAGATGTGTCCATGGGAAGGACAACGCGTCCACCCTCCAAGCTTTGCTGTAAA
The DNA here is from genome assembly GCF_019279795.1 of Protopterus annectens. NCBI lineage: Eukaryota > Metazoa > Chordata > Ceratodontiformes > Protopteridae > Protopterus > Protopterus annectens. Next base: position 556,953,919 of record NC_056727.1, read on the forward strand.
ACTCCCTGGTGCAATAGGTTGGAAGGAGATGATTGGTGTGAGAGGAGAAAAGATCCACTTGTGGGGTGCTGTGAGAGGAGAAAAGATCCACTTGTGGGGTGCCCCAATGCTGAGTGATGCAAAGGAAAATTACATTGTTCAGTTGCCACTCATGAGGATCCAGAACATGTCTGCTGAAATGATCCCCCCAGGAGTTTAGCCTCCCTGGAAGATACTGGGCTATTTGATGTAAGCCCATGGATGCTGCTATGGACCATAGTCTCATGCTTTGTCTGCACAAGGGATAAAGTCCCCCCCTTGCTTGTTGATGTACCACATGACTGTGGTATTGTCTGCCCTGATCAGCAGAGTCCCATGGTAGAGCAGGTCCTTGAAAGCCAGCAAGGCCTGCTGCACTGCCATCAATTCTTTTAAGTTTATGTGCAGATGAATCTACTGGGTGCTACAAGTTCCCTGTATGCCCCTGCCTTCCAGATGAGCCCCTCATGCAAAATCTGAGGTGTCTGTGGTGAGAGTCTGGCTGGCAGGTGGTGGGCGGAAAGGAAGACCCTTGTTCTGAGAACAGGCTGTCACCCACCAGAGGAACTCCATTTGTAGACAGGGAATTAGGGGAAGAGTCTAGTCTAAGCCCTGTGTGTGTTGACACCAAAGATTCTTGAGGTACCACTGAAGTTCTCATATGCAGCCTTGCATATGGGATCATCAAAATACATGAAGCCATGAATCCCAGTGCTTGCAGGAATTGCCTTACAGAGAGCTTGGTCATGCTTGCCAAGATCATGAAGTAAGCCGAAAGATTATCTTGCTTCTGTTGAGGGAGGAATACCATTTGGGTAGCTGTATTCAGACTCGCTCCCAGGAAAACATCTCCCTTGTAGGAACCAACTTTGACTTCTTTTCGTTCAGAGTGTAACCCAAAGAGTGAGAATGTTCTTCACGAAGTCCAAATCCTTTTCTAGTTGTTTTGGGGTGTTTGCTTGAATGAGACAGTCGTCCAGGTAAGGATAGATTTGAATGTTTCTCTGCCTGCAAAAAGCAATGTTTGGAGCCAGGCACTTCATAAAAACTCTGGGAGCAGTACATAAGCCAAAGGGCAGTGCAGAGAATTGAAAGTGTTGCTCCCCAGCCCTGAAGCGAAGAAATTGCCTGCAACTTTCCCTTATTGGGATATGCAGATAAGCCTCCTTGAGATCCAAAGTTACCAGCCATGAATTCTTGCCCAGCATTGGTAGTAACTGTTGAAGGGTGAGCATCTTGAATTTAGGAATCCCCAGAAAAGTGTTTAGCATAGACAAATCCAGAATAGGGCACCAGGTGACCCCTTTTTTGGGTACCAGAAAAAGTCTTGAATAAAAACCTAGGCCTGCCTGATTTGCAGGAACTGGATCTATAGCCCCCATACTCAGTAGAAAAGAAATTAGAATTTCTACCTCTTCCCTTATGGTTTTGGGTATGTCTGGGTACCCTTGCAGAACAGGGAAGGTGTGAAAATAAAACATGTAACCTTGGTTTACTATAATGAGCATCCATTTGTCATCTGTGATGGTAGACCATACCTCTGCGAACCTCGCTAACCTTCCCCCCAAAAGGAAACCCAGGGCCCGCGGAGGTAGGCACAAGAAGGCCGAAGTCACTGAAAATGTTTGCTTTGGGAAGCTGGCTTAGAATTCTCCGATTTAGTAGAAGAACACCACTGTTTAGCCCTTTGAGGGGCAGAAGCTCTCTGGAAGATCTGAAACCCCTAGGCCTAGAGCTAACCTGCTTGCCAGGATCAGGGGAAAGACCAATTCTTGGAAGGGTAATGCCTACTAAACCGATGAGGCTGAACCTGAAGGAAATCTTTTACAGCTTGCATAGATTTCGCCTTGTCCTCCATCTTCTTCAGTACCTCATCAGCCTCATTACCAAAAAGATTGTCTTTGTGCAAAGGAACATCCAGCAATTTAGATTTAACAAGTTCAGAAAGAGGCTGCTCCCTGAGCCAAGCATGCTATCTAATAATGGAACCAGTGGCTGCTGCTCTGCAGGAAGCCTACAAAAAGTGTCAAAACCACAATGAAGCAAATGCTTATTAACTAAAGAGGCAGAATTCAGTAAGTCTTGCAAATTTTTGTTCTTCGACATGGAAGGAATATCCCCAAGTTTAGCCTTAATAGCCGTCAAAGTATGTTGCTGACACTTAAGCATGTGAAAAAGACAATTCACGGATCTAATGGCAAGAGTTGCAGAGGTGTAGACTTTTTTACCCCACCTGTCCAAGGCCCTAGACTCCTTATCAGAAGGCACACGGTTTTTAGCAATAGTAGCCTTAGCACCCTTGGGGCCTTGAGAAATATTCTCAGGATCAGCAGTAGGGTTTTTAAAAAGGAATTGATAAGACTCTGGAACCTTATAATACCTATCAGGTTTTCTGGGGTCAGGAGGAACAGAATTAGGAGTTAAAGAATTTTCCATGAAAACATCATCCATAACTTCCAAAACTGGAGGTATAGCCAGAGGCTTATGCTGTGGCAAATCCAAAAAATCCCCGATTCTTTTCTTAGACTGAGGAAAATTCTGACATTCCCATTTAAAGTGCGCCCTAAGAGTATTCAAAGTATCACCAAAGGAAAAATCTTCTGGAGGGGAGGCAGAAGGAATAGAGTCCTCAGCATCAGAATCCTCAAAGCCAGAAAAAAGTTGAGAATTTCCTTCTTCACCAGCATATCTGAGACAGACAAAACATCAGGAGATAATTCCCTAGACCTCTTGGAAAGGGGGGATGAGAGCCTCTAATCAGGGAAAGAAGATCACCAGCCATCTTTACCAACTGGGACTAAGCACAGGAGGGGAGGCTGATGCCTGTGAGTAGGTTTGCGGCTGGAAGGTTTACTAGCAATCCGGAGGGACTTGGGAGGCCTAGCAACTGCAGAAGTCTGAACTAAGGTAGTCGGTCTGGTTCTGGTCTCATGTCAAAAAGAAGAGGTGTCAGAAGCTGGTGCCTGCATAGCAGCTCCGGACCCATCTGAGGCGGCAACAGGTGGAGAGTCTGAATATGAAATAGCCTGTGGCATGGAGAACTCCATAAAGGTCTCGGCAGAGGCCTGCAGCTGAAAATCTGTGGACTGCAGGGGCTGAGAAAGTGCCTCACTGACTACTGCTGGGCTGACGCCAAATTTCACTGGTGCATTGTCAGCAGATTTAACCCTAGGCCTGTCATATTCCTTGTCTTTGCGTTTCTTAGGTATATCTGAAGTTAGGAGACCAGAAGACGCTATACCGAAGAACTCAGGCCAGACTCAGAAATGCTTATACAAAATCTTAGCTCTACGGCATATGGTACGCAGGTTAAAGGAAGCACAGAGATCGCAGTTAGGGACGTCGTGCTCAAGGCCCAAACAAGTTATACAATAGGAATGGAAATCAGGGTGAAGAATCTGTTTTCCACAAGCAAGACAGTTATTAACTTTATTTGACATTTGTTAAAGCAAGAAGAGGATCCCCAATGGGGTACATGTCTGAAGGAGTCTTCAACTTGGTAGTCCGAAAGCAAAAAGGTGGTAAACGGCCGACTGGCACTAGTGCGAATTGCATCTGCTTCAGGCTCTGCGGCAAGAAAGACTGAGGAAATGGCGCCAGCTGCCTCCCTTTATATCTGACGTTCTAACATTAGTTTTACAGCCTACATCATATACCAAGGACTCTGATATTCGGGCCGACGGAGGGCTACCGGGAGTCAGATAACCCATATGTGAGGACTGCAACAGTGAAACACAAAGAACATCAGATGTTTGACAGTGGGGGAGATGTGAGTGAGAGTCCTAGCTTTGTACAGATGGAAATGGGAGGTGGTAAAGAGTGATGTAGAGGGAGAAGGTTTTATTACAGTAATTAATGGAATAGGAAAGAGTAGGGGATAGGTTTTTACAGTTTAGTGTGTTGTAGTATGTGGTAAGTTGAGTAAGGAGGATGAAAATTGGGATACTAAGGTAAAAATGAGACACAATGTTGGGAGTGTGAGGAGAGAGGAAAATTAAGTATCAGCTAGCCTGAGATTAATTAAAAGTGGAAATGGAATGGGTGTGTTATGTAATTAGATGTTGTAATCTAATTGGAGGGTTGAAATGAAAGGAGTCGAGATCAGTTAATGAGGATACAGTATAAACCAAATGAAAGCAGGGGTGGGTGAGACATAGGGTAGGGAAGTGGAGTGAGCCCGAGCGAAGGGTGAACAGAGTGGGCAGAGCCATGAACAGAGGATTACTAAGAAAGAAAAACATCAGAGAAAATAAAGATCCCAAGCCTATCAGGTTAAGTGCCGCTACAGTTGAAGAAAGATTAACACAAATAGTAAATAGAATAAGTGGTGTACAGAAGGAAGGAAGATCAAGAGAGCAAACTAGTACAGCCAAGGTAACATTAGGATAAAATGAAAGCAGGGGTGGGTGGGAATGGGGGTAGGGGTAAAGTGAGCAAAACGAAGGGTGAATGGAGTAGGTAGAGCCCGAACAGATGATCACTAAGAAAGAAAAACAATCAGAGAAAATAAAGATCCCAAGCCTCTCAGGTTAAGTGCCACTACAGTTAAAGAAAGATTAACATAGAGAGTAAATAGAACAAGTGGTGTACAGAAGGGAGATCAGGAGAGAAACATAGTAGAGCCAAGGTAATATAATGAGGATAGAGTATAAACAAAATGAAAGCAGGGCTGGGTGGGAATGGGGGGAGGGGAGCGAGCCCGAGCAAAGCGAAGGGTGAACGGAGTGAGAAGAGCCAAGAACAGAGGACAGCTAAGAAAGAAAAACAAACAAACAATCACAGAAAATAAAGATCCCAAGCCTCTCAGGTTAAGTGCCGCTATATTTAAAGAAAGATTAACACAGAGAGTAAATAAAATAGATGGTGTACAGAACGGAGGTCAAGAGAGTGACCTAGTACACCCAAGGTAATAAAATATAAAAACAGAAATCAAAGGAAAAAATTGTTAGGATGCAAGTGAGAATAGCCAGAAGAAAGGATAAAATATAAATCTCAGCTGAAGCTAAGAGAGAGAAAAAAGGGAGGAGAACCTGAGATAAGTATGCAAGCCACAGCCTAAAACTAGCAGTTAAAAGTCAAAAACTATGCTTAAACTAGAGGTTGTACGGCTGAGTATGAACATTACTTATTTAAACTCGTCTCCGACAGTGTAAACACAAGTCCAATGGTCCCAGAGCAACTGCCGTTGTGTTTCAGTCTGGCTGTGATAGAATTTTAAGTTGCCAATTGTTTTCAGAGGGAGGAGAAAGAAACAGAAGTTCAACTGTAAGGAAGCTGTAAAAAAATCAAAGAGGAAAAAAATTACAAAGATTATAATGTAATAAGCCACCAGGAAGAGAGGAGAAGGTAGGAGTTCAAGAGAGGTCTAGAGTGCCAGATAAAAGGAGTAGAACAGGTAGTAAACAACATAAAAAATAGCTAGTAGATGTAACTGAAAACAGCACAACCAACAAGGATAAAAAAGAAAAAGATTGAGAGAAACCGGCTTTAAAACCAGGGCAAGGAAACAAGAGAGGACAACAGCTAGGAAAGGAGAAAAGACAGAAGAAACAAGAGAGAGTCAATGAAAAAGTAATACACTACTAGCTAGCAAAAAAAATAGAAAGAAAAGAGAAAAAAAAAAAGAAAAAAGAGAAATGCTAATATAGAAAGGTTGAGACAGACAAGGTAATATTGAGTCAAAGATTACAAACATGGGAGATGAATACAAAACAAATCATCAAAAAGCAGATATAATCAGAAAATAGGCAGAAATGCAGTTTAACAAAATAATACAATGCAGATATAAACAGTAGATATGTGCAAATGCAGTTATATAAATAAACAATTCAATACATATACTCATTCAATATCATAGCTAACTATGACTAAAAACATCTCAGAAGATATATTAGTAAAAAGAGTTAAAGAAAGTTATGTTAACAGCAAAAGACCGGCAAGGTAATATGTAGTTAAGAAAATAGCAGCTTATCATTGCAACAGCCTAGAATACATTACATGGTCGTAGGAGCTGTAAAATAATGAAGCAAACAGTCAAGTTGCAAAATTAATTAAATCCACAACTACTACATGGCACTAAAGTGCTGCTGCAAACAGCCATTTATATATAGGGGTTAATTCCTAATTGGGAGAGTTTCTCTATAATACCTGAGTGGGGAATTGGTCAAATGCCCTGGCTAGGTCAAGATAGGGAGTATGCACTGTTTTTCCCTTGTCCAGGGTTTTGGTGACTTACTCAAAGAAGTCAACCACTTTTAACAGTCATGATCTACAGTTAACAAATCTGAAATGGGTCCAGAGTTTGGAGATTAACTATGCCCTTGTTAATAAGGTCCACAATGATTCTTTCCATGCCCTTGCAGATGAGGCTAGTAAAACGTATGGGCCTATAATTCCCAGGGTCAGCTGATGGTCCCCCTTTGTGCACAGGGAATACCATTCCACCGGAACATAGCCAGTTCTCAGGCTGTAGTTAAACAGGCATCCAAATGGTTCTTCTAGATAAGTCACATTTTTAAGTTGTTTAAAAGGCAACCTGGGATATTGTCTGATCCCACTGATGCCTCTTTTTATTTAGGCCTTGGAGAGCACAGAGATGACCCACTCTTTTGAGATAACAGGCCGAGGAATGGTGGCAGCTATACTTTTAGGGATGACTGGAGGAGACAGAGGGGTGAAGTTTTCTCAAATCTATCAGTTAGAAGGTTGGCTACTACTGCTGGTTGAGTATGGGTGGTGCCATTCACAAGCAGTTCAGCATATAGCTGGGTATTCCCTTTTAGATTTAAGATGTAGTTAAAGAATGCCTTATGATTATCTTTAGATAGGGGGACTATTTTTGCTTCGTAATTAGAGATCTTGTCAAGTCCTCCAAAGTTAATTTGTTTAAGCTAGAGAGGGATTTCTTCCTCTGCCGTCTCAGTTCTCTCTTATTCTTGGACATTAGTATCTTTCCCTTGTTGTACAGCCTGTTTATACTAGGGGTCCAACAGGGTGGTTTGTTTTTTCGGCACAACCTGGTTTTAAATCCAGTTTGGTACAGCCGATTATATTTGCTAGGAGATGAGAGTTCTGTCATCAATTTAAAGCATGCACTTACTTGCTGCTGACATGGACATTTTAATTATGCTAGGTTTGTGTGTAGGTTAAGGGATTTTGCATTAGATGTTTTGGGAATCCATGTTGCCCAAATATGGGAGTTTATTAAACCTGAAACATCCTAAAAAAAAAAAAAAATCTGTGCAGTCAGTCAGGGGAAAAATTAGGCCAGATATTACAAACATACCATCATGTACACAGTTGCTTCATTATGTGACATGTATAACCAGGTTTATCTATTTCTTCATACTTCATGTTGGTTATCAACCTGATTATTCTTGGTTGAGATACATTACTGACAAACTAAACTAACTGAAAATACTCATGTCCTTCCCAAAACTGTGATGCTCTAACAGGAAACTAAGCAAGCAGAGGATGAATACAGAATGAATTCACAACAACTTAAGAGTGTAGAGACAAGGCCTATAGATATAATACAGGTAGTGCTGATACTTATGAAGTTGCACAGTAAACTATCCATGAAATGCATCAACATAACTTATGCAATGCTACACATCAAATGCTGACAATGGCTGTGAAACTAGTTTAAACATATGCAGCACAGCTATACTTCTAAATACTTAATATGCCTGGGAAGCAGCATGTGTTTCTTTCTTGAATATTTATATCTACAAGCTCTTACAAATTCTACACATATCAAATGGGCAGACAAAGAGAAATCAGCAGATAGACAACTACCGGAGTCAACTGCTACTCTTACTGCGTTTGCCTGCAGGAAGCTTGCACTACCTATAAGTTTAACTTTAATGCCATCTGTGTACATTACATGTCACACAAACACACAATGGTTTTACCTGAAAACTATTACTAAATCTCAGTAATTTATTCTGTGCTATATATACAGTAGATCTCGCACTTAATGTAGTATATACCAGTGCTATACTACAAGGTTTTCCCTTATAATTTAAACTATACTTTTACATATTCATGTAATGTATCTACAGATGTTGACACAAACACTTATTTCACAGTTAATAATCAACAAGAGAAAATGGGTTCTTTTCACTTACTATACAATGTCCTCCTACACATTAAGCAAATGGAAATAATCTACATAGAATAAAATTAAAATTCCAAGCTACAGCATATGTGCCCATAGTGGAAGTCAGTATACATTTACAGACTTGGATCTTGTTTATACAGGATAAAATATTGCAACCATTTGTCTCTTTTTTCTCTCTGGAGTTGCAGCAGACAACACTTATCAATAAATACAATGGTGATGTGACTAGGCAAATGAACTGCCCTTTCATATAACAGAATGTTATTCATTTAAGGCCATTTACATATCCATTAGAATTTTTGTCTTCTGCTACCTGCTGATTATCAGCACCTTATTGGCCAAATGACCCACTCATTCCATCATCACAGAGGGCGAGTCGGCCATGGAGGCCATAGTTTAGGCAGTCAGTATTCATGGATTGTTAGAGGTTTTTACTCTCTAGCCCTACATTCCTGCACATCTCCTTGGAACAGAAAGTGAGGTTTGCAAGGGAAGCATGCAAGCAACCCCACCCACCAACCTCAAGCACGGGAGGAAATTTCCTCAGTCTTCAAGGGAAAAATTGCACCATAGCAATATGCTCTCTGTGCATGCACCCCCTACAGGGGGACAAGCAAGCCAATCCTTCACTCCTTCCTCTCCTTGCCTATTATTTCAGTGCCCAGGATGCTAAATTAATCCAACTTCCCTTGGTCACAATCAGGGCTCCATCCCTCCATCACAGAACCAGGCTGTAGTGCTATACCTACAGATAGCTGAATTCTACCATTTAAAAAAAAAAAACTGTTTCATACAGACACAGGCCATTACATATAAAATTGTACACACTTTTCATTCCAACATTTAAATCTGACAACTTATAAAAATGATACTACATGAAAGTTGCTAGATGGTTGGCATTTTTCAATACTCATAATCCTGCTGCTGCAAATACTACAAGTCATTGCATAAAATGAAAAAAGGCCCCTTACTGACTGACCAAATTTCTCCCACACTTCTGCATCAGGCAAGCAGCAGCAAGGTCTGTGCATTATTACACACTGAGGCACAGATCTCAAACACATTTAATACATGCTACTTTAAACCACTGCAATCACTTTCAATGTTGGAATGTAAAGCAGAGATGCTACAGCATGTGAAACAAAGTACCAGAAAAGAATACAGTTTGCTGTGACAGTGGCATTTGCTGAACGACCTGCTCCTACTACTAGCATCTCTTGACATACAAACATCTGTACAGTTCATTTACTATTGCACAATTTCACTATACAATGAATGTGTTACCACCTTGAAAAAGTAATGCAATTCAAGAAGATTAAATGTAAATGAGGCCAATTATCTGGCCAAGGCAAATTAGTATAAAAATCAGGCATAGAATCTATAACAAACTTGTGGAAACTTTAACACGTACTCATAACGGTTGGCATTCATAACCATGGGGCTATGTGGAAAATGATTTTGCCAGCTATGCAGTTCATAAGAATGCCCAAATGCTTTGTTGCATCAACAATGCTCGACTGCTTACCAGGAATCAAGCGATCACAGGAGATACATAAATGACACCCTGCACCCACCATTCTCGCAAATTCACAAATGTATGAATTGGGGAAAATAATGCACACAACAGCTGTAAATTTACAGCAGTTCTACCATGAACTACCAGCAGCAAACTAACAACAATCATGCCCTACATGTAACACCATTGGCGTGTCATGTCAAAAAGCAGTTATTTGACTTGTGAAAATAATGGCTGTATATACTGCATGGTCTCAAAACCTGTTAATAAAACAACCCTACAACCACCCATGCCAGTGACATCTACTGCCTACCAATAGGGCCAGCAATGTTGCTACATACCTTAATTATAACCCATCTTCTACAGACATGGTCAGGGATCCAGGAATGTAACAAATCACTCCCAGGCATGACCATGTACCAAAGAGGAGAGTGCCACAGAACAATGCTCTATATAAGGCATATGCGTAAGATAATGATGTACAGCTATAGCACTACCCAACAGAAGATGATGGCATACAATTCTGTGCAAGATAGGTCACCAGAATTTAAAAAGTGCAACTGCTGGCTGCCCTCTGCACAGCACCCAAGTAAGAAAGGCTAGTAATAGGGTCAGTAAGCAGTTAGAGTAAAAGGTGTTCATTGAAAACAGAATGACACAGTGCGTGTGTGTGTGTGTGTGTGTGTGTGTGTGTGTGTGTGTGTGTGTGTGCTCACTTGTGAATGAAGTTGCTACTATTCTCTCAACATAAGCATAGCAGCACAAGAGTTAGGTGGCCAGGTTCTATACTCCTTTCCATGCTGTTATGGGAACCCAGTCTGGGTGAAGGAGGATTGCTGGTAACACCATTATGTACAACAGCTGTGGCACACATCATGATCACTCTGTAAATAGTCCTTCAGGTAGGGCTGTGCATGGCCAGACACTGCTACAACCTCCTTTTATGAATCACAGGAATGTAGATGTGAGACAGTGAACAAACCCATTTTATGGGACTACGTACCATGTTCATAATTATGGTGGAATGTTTTGATATACATGGATTTGTACATCATTTGGCCCATTTATAATGTCATACGCATGCCTTAATTGACAAGTATCAAATTATATTACATTTCTGTTCATAGCTGAAAATGTCAGCGTCACTTCTGGCATTCTGTTCACTCTTCAGTTACTCAAAGCCATGTTCCAGGTGTACTTATAGCATTTGTATGTCTGTAAACTTTACTTAAAACTGCAATACTAACAGCTACCATACTCATCTAGGCAAGTGTGTGGCACCTTTCCTTGCAGACTATTTTGTTAATCTGCTTTACACATAACTACAACCTGGCCATGTGTTGATGTTTATAGGAGAGGTAATGGTTATAGTTCATGTCAGACAGTATTTCAGTACAATATTCAACAGCAAGCATTCTACCAATAAAATGTACAAAAGTAACTTAGTAAGAGAATCACAGAACTGCAAAAAGTATATAAAGAAAAGTACAATGGGAAACATTTACACACTGCACTCTGCAGGAGTAATCTGCGCACATGACTGTGTTTTCATTATGACAGACAGTAAGAAGCAAAACAAAAGTGTGATTGGAGAGAGTATCGCTGGCAAATAATTAAATGCACGTACTTTTCCAGGTCTAAATGACAGGGAGAATTTTAAGGTGGTTTTGAAAAGGAAAGGGTTAATGCATTAAGCTTAGATCACATGGTTGATTAAGTATTTAAATGAAATTGTGAATGATGCAACTTGGTCTGATGAAGTTCCTAGAAGGGAATGAAAGCACTTACCGGTTGTATTTTTGGTTTTATGTGAAGTTGAATAATGAAGTGTTTTATATACTTTTTATTGAATATACGGCTGTTTAGTTCGTTTTGTTTTTGAAAGGCTTTGTCGTAATTTAAAAGTGCGAGTCACTTTCTTAATACTCAGTTATGAGCAGAAAAATTAGACATAAAATTGTATAAACACATAATGCAGAGACTGCAGTATTCATTTATTTATTTACTCTTTGTTGACTGGGTGTTAGTCCCACTAGTTACAAAAAACATGGTAGAGCCAGCAAACAGTGGACCAAAATCCGTTTATTGAAGGAAGGAGGAAAAAAACATACCAGTTTCGGCCCTTAGGCCTTCCTCAGTGTTTGTAACTTACAAAATTCACAACATATATATGTTGTGAATTTTGTAACCGTTACAAACACTGAGGAAGGCCTAAGAGCCGAAAACCGGTATGTTTTTTTCCTCCTTCCTTCAATAAACGGATTTTGGTACACTGTTTGCTGGCTCTACCATGTTTTTGTAATTTCTTGATGCCTTTGAGCCGTGCAGTAGCCGTACATGCAGAGGTCTGATTGCACTTATGTTAGTCCCACTAGGCCAGTGTTTCTTTTCAGGGGACACTATAGAAATCTGGCTAGAGAACCAGGGAACTTCGTGTTTTTTTCCCCCAAGAAGTGCTAGGGGATCTTTTACATCCATCTGAGCTACCACCACCTCAGGCAGATGCGATCTCAGTTTAATGTTTCATCTGAAGGACAGCATACTAAGGAGAGCAGCATCTCTTTATGCTGCATTGTACGGTCAACACTGTAAAATTCATCAAAAAGTATTTGTAGGAATAGTACCCACTACCTTCTGATCTTCCAGCATTAGAGACAAGTATGCCACGTGCTTACCAGACACTGGCTTGAAGTATCTTGAAGAATTCCCCTTAAACAAAGGCACAAAGATCTTAGAGTTTGCATATATAAGTAAAAAAGGAAATGGACATAGCATCACCCCCACCCCCCCACCCCCATTGACGGGGTAGCAGATTTTATACCATCATATTACATTTCAATGTTCATGCTTTCCTTTTAAAGCAGGGAGCATCAGTCATTGATTTTTCATGAACTCCAGTCACAGAAACTGCTCAGTAATGCATCAACTTTATATATGTCTGCATGTGCATGTATAAATGCTTATGTTTAACTCAGACTAGTAATACATGACTTTTATATGTGTATATATACAGGTGCATGCATGTATGTATATATAAAATTATAAACATTTTTCTACACTGATTAGACTAAATTTTTCACACACCATTTTTAACACATATATATGTGTGTGTGCATGCATAAATTTAAATGTTTTCAAGTTATACTGTTTTATTACTAAACTTTCATGTGTTTTGCATGATTTCAATATGTACGTATGTATAATTTTGTTCCTGCAGTTATACATTTATCTGTTAGTCACTTTTCTGGCCCCTTGAATCAGATCATAGCTGAAAGCAATCTGACCAGTTCACCAACATCACATTTAAAAAAAAAAAAAAAAAAAAAAAAGTTTTATTTGAAGTCCTGACTGAAACTTCCTTCACTTCCCCAGTGCTGGGATAACCCTAGCACTGGTTACATTTAATCAAGGTGGGGTATGAAAGGCAGAGCTTTACAAATGGGGGTTTGAGTGACACAATCCCCTCCAAAACACTTTACCCTGAGCTGGTTAAAAACAGAAAAGGGAGAAGTTTCCACTAAGTAACAGTTTAAGTCTTTGCTAAAACAACATGAATTATTTATGCTACCCAGAATACATTATATGTTTGTCTTTAGGATGTCTAGTCAGTGGTAGGGACACAACTACCGATACATAGTGGTACCCTTGCAGAGACCCTTAAGCAACATGGACAGACTTCCCTGTAACAGGTGGAGCAAGGCAGCAATGGTATCGTCTCTAGACAGGCAGTCTGGAGGCTTGGTAAGTGTTTTGAGTGCGATGGAGGAACAGTTGCCACACTGTGTAAGTCAAGCGCCAGTCTCAGATTTGTAAGTATACGCCTTTAATGCCAATGAGCTACACTGATTAACTGTACAGAGAAGCTCTACAAAGTTCTAAAAATCAGTCTGAATACAGACTTAATGAAGAAAAGACCAAATCTCCCTTGCTGCTTTGTTATTTACTATGCTTCCTGGCAAACATATTGTCAGGGAGTGGAGAAATATTTGTCAAACTGAAAAATCTACATACATGAAGAAAAAATTGCCATATGTTAGATTTCTACCTTCAAGATTCTTTATGCTTTGTAGTACAGTACAGTACAGTACAATTCTTAGTGGAAATATTACTCAACAGTACTCCCACAGTTGAAAATTTAAGGTCAGTCATGTGCTAGTTCGAATGGTGGGTGAACCAGGGCATGCAGTACCAGAGTTAAATTCCATGGAGGAGAAGGGTCTTTATATGGGAGCCTTGAGGGAAGTATGCCTCTTAAAAAAGTTTTACAAAATTTATGAGAAGCAAGTGAGGAACCATCAAATCCAATATGGAAATTAGAAATGGCTGCCAACTGCACTTTAACTGTCAAAGAACTAGCTCCTTGATTGAACAGAAGCATCAAGAAATCATGGAATATTACAAAGCATTACAAAAAAAAAAAAGGTTCCACATCATTTTGCAGTGCCCAGTGTACGAACCATTTCCATTTACTAACAATAAAGTTTACTTGTAGATTGTTTAAGGGAGGATAATAAAATCTGGTGGACAGGAGAAGAGATGTTGTCTGGCTATTACTGGAAATGGAGAAACCAAGCTGTCATCTTGAGATTGGGGAAGTCTGGATGCATCATGCCTGGCAGGTGAGACAGCAGACCTGAAGCTGTGTCCAGAATCCAAGGCTGGTGAATTAAAGGAGGCCATAGGAAGGGAAACCAAATCTTTCGAGGCCAACAGGGTGCAATGAGGATGACCCTGCTCTTTAACTTGAAGATCTCTGTAGGAATTTTGGAATCAAAGGAACTGGGGACAAGCATAAAGTAGACTGGGAGGGGCCAATTGTGGAGAAAAGCATCCCTTGGTGACTCCCCTGTGGGGGGATTAGGGCATAGTAGCTGCTGCACTTGGTTCTTTAGGAGAGATGCAAAGACAGCACAGTAAGGCTGTCCCCATTGTTGGAAAATCAATTTTGCTACATTCCTGTTGAGGAACATTCATGAGGTAGTAGTATGTACCTGTTCAGTCTGTCTGTTAACACACTGGACTTCCCGGAATATGCATTGCTATACGGAATATGCATTGCTATAAGAAAGTGGTTGGAAGAGATCACCCACTGCCAAACCATGAGCCCTTTCACACAAGGGGTAAGATTTGGTTCCTCCTTGTTTGTTGATATACCAAACCACTGACATGTTGTCTGCTTGAATTGTAACTGTTCCTGTAGGGAGAGTATTCTGAAAGGCCTTCAACACTAGAAGCACTGCTCTCATCTCAAGGACACTGATATGCAAAAGGGCCTCTTCGGTGGACCATGTGCCTTGGACCATCTTCCACGGGTAATACCCCCCCCCCCCCCAGCTGGGAAGCATCTGTGGTCACAATGGCTTTGGGGTGAGGGGGGAACAAACTGCCTTGTAAAACTTCTCCTGACCAAATCCACCACATAAGATTCCTCTTGCATATATTGGTGATCCATCTCTGAGCCGATAAAGGAAGGTGAAGTATTAACCATTGGGAAGCCAGCATCCATTGGAGAACTCTCATGTGAAATCTGGCTAAGAGTAGTAATGCTATTGGTGCCGCCATTGATCCCAACACCTGAAGGACAAATCGGGCGGAGATTTTTGGTAGAGCAAAACTATCTTTTCTACTTGTGATCTTATTGTATAAACTCTGGGAAGGGGAAGTGAGGCTTCTGTTGATTTTGTACTGAGCAGTGCTCCTACGAACTCTAGACTTTGACTTGGTTCTAGAGGAGACTTTTCTTGGTTTATGGTTATTTCTAGTATGGCAAATTTCTGAATCACTTTTTCTCTTGCCAAAATGAGCTGATGCCTGGTTGGGGTGGAGATGAGCCAGTCTTCCAAGTATGGAAACACTTGGAATCCCTGCAATCTCAAGTGAGCTGCTGCTACTACTGCCATGCATTTGTTAAATACCCCAGGGGCTGTGGTGAGACCAAAGGGCAGAACTCTGAACTGGTAGTGACTGGCTCCCAGCCAGAAGTGCAAGAAGTTTCTGGATCATCTGCTCATCTTTATACAATAGTATGCAACCTGAAGAACACATCCAATTGTCCTTTTGCAAAAATTGGAGAATGGACTGAACTGTGACTATCCAGATCTTGGTCTTTCAAATGCATTTGTTTAAGATTCTGAGATCCAGAACTGGTCTCCAGTCCCCTGTTTTCTTTGGCACTAAAAAGAACCTTGAGTAAGTTCTGGATTCTATCTGGTCTGGGGGGACCATCTGCATGACTTTTTTTTCTTCTAGTAGCCTTTGACTTTGAATTGCATTATGTTCCCTCTGACTGGGTGGAACATCAGGGAATTTTCTTGAACTGAGAGAATAAAGGGAAAATTGTATTATATGACCTCTGAAAATGATCCTCTGCAAACAAGTATCTTTTGTTATTTTTAGCCAGGCTCTCCAGTGCAGGGACAAACAACCCCTGATTGCTTCCAGAGGGGGACAATCAAGCATCCTTTCAGAATCACTGAAAAGGTTTACTAAAGAAATAATCTCAGAAACCTTAGTTCTGGGGGCCACCTCTGCTGCAAGGACAGTGTCTGTTGTTAGAATTCCACCCTCTGCCTCTGAGGGAACTTCCACCATGTGTCCTGGAAAGATCCTTGGGATTTTTTGAACCGCATTTTACCCCCACCGTGATGATTCCTTGAAAAGGCTATTTGAGGGGTGGAAAATGTACTCCCATGGCAGAAAGAATCTGTCCAGGTGTGAGAAGGATGGAAAAATTCTCTCTAACCCTGGGGCCAAACAGACATTCCATCAAAAGGAACACTGAAAATTGAAGAGTTAAATGGCTCTGCAAAATCACATAAGCACATCCAGGCATGTCTCCTGATGGCAATGCCTGAACCTGTTGCTCTAGAGGTTCCTTCTGTTACATTAGAAATGAACCTCATAGAGGAGTTAGAGATTGACTGTAGGGTAGCCAACTGAGAGGTGATGCATGCTTTCACCTCTTCAGAAATGGATCCCGGATAGTTCGTTAACCAGGTCCCTCTGTATTCTTGTAAAATGTGCCAAATAATTCAGTGACCTTAATGCAAATGTTGTTAGCATAGACACGCTTCCTGAACCTGTCCATTGCCTGAGACTCCTTGTTAGGGGAAGAACATAGGAACTTTCCTCTGCAAGTTCCTTCTTACAAACCATCCTTCTTACACACCATCCCAATGACGATGGCCTCATCAAGTACACCCTTGGACCAAAACTGCTTACCTTCCAGAGCTCTCCTTATCTTATCCAGTTTTCTGAGGCTCAATGGTGTCTGGATCGTAACATGCCTGTTGGGAGATAAAGTTAATGAGCTTGTCGGAGGGCAGAGTTACCCAGGAGGTAGATGGGCTGGTACCAAACACATCCAGGAGTACAGATTCATTTGAAGAGCTGCTGCATAACCAGCCACCTATAACCAGCCACCTCTCTGTTTTAGGATCTCTAGATTTCTCTGAATGAGACATTAGGCGGTGACCGTGGGGACCTTCTGCCCTCATCAAAATCTGTATCTTCAGTGATAGATTCAGGGGAAACTAAATGCTTCCTCTTGCACGTTCTCTTCTTGGGGACCTTCTCTATTGGAATACTCTGGGGGGAGTTAGAAGAGGGTATACCCAGGTAGGAAGCCTGGGGTTTTGGTAACAATTGTCCCTGTGGAGAGGATAGTCGTGACTCCAGATGCAGAGACATAACAGATATATACAGAAGATCCAAGTGGGTTTGTATCATCTGAGTCAGGGGGGCAAACAAGGCTCTCTCCATGACCACAAAGGTGGACAGCCCCAGTGAGGGGTAGGACTCCCGGATTTGAGACAACCTATGTCCAATCCATATTCCCTCCTCGCCCTGAGTACAGTCCACTCAAGGCTGAAGTCAGAGCCAAAGTAACCACTGATGACGCTCTGATGTGTACAGATGGCTCTGAAACCCTCAGGAGTCGAATGCAGCACCTCAGATTCGACAAGGTAGAATCATTTCTGACAGCTCTCCTGCTCCGAATGAACCAAAGCGCTCAGAGCAAGCCTTAGATCCAAGGGTAAAGAAGTTCTGGGATCTGAAGAAGACACACACAGGCGAGTCGGATCCAAGAGGTCTGACACCCTGAAAGGAGTCAGAAGAGAACAGGCAAAAGGTGGACTACTACAAATATGGATCTCCTGACCCAAAGGGGTAGGAGCCAAGAGATGCACTAACTGACTTCGCACCAAGAGAAGATTACTTACAGAAGATGATGTGGAGAGGTTAGTAAGGCTTCTGGAAAAGCGAGTGGACAGTCTTGATAGAGATTTAGGCCTCCCTAAGAAGGGGGAAGGAATTCTGGAAGGGACTGGATAAACTGAGGGGGAGGATTTTGTTCTGGATAAAATTATGACGGACTCAGATTTACGTGTTGGATGAGAGGGTCTGATCTGATGCAAGTTTCATTTTTAGGTTTGTTGGATCAGTCTGATCTGAGGATTGTTTCTTAACATGTCTTACATCTGAGGATGAAGTCGGATCAATAGATTTTGGTCTCTTCTTCTTAGGATTCGAGGGGACAATGGAAGCATAACAGACCTTTTCAAAGTCTTCTCAGAGGACTTAAAAGAAGCTGTGGAAGTGCTCAGAAAAGTGGAAGAAATTTTCTTAGATTTTTTTCTTTAGTAGCTCCAGATAAAGCCTTGCTAGGATGACAAAAAGTAAACCCTTCAACATTAATTTGTTTTTTGTATTCAACCAATGCCCTTGGGTTGAATGCATGACAGATCGAACAGTCTTCATAAAGATAAAGGGGACCAAGACAGTACATGCAAAGTGTACGAGAGTCAGAGAAGGGTATGTTCTGACCACATTTTTTTAAACCCAGCCAGGCTTTTGTCTTTTTCCAACATTTTAGAAAATATTCTGACAGAAAAAACAGAACACAACAACAATCTAACAAATACGACAGGAGCACACTGCAAAACCCTAGAGAATCTAAGTAAAATTATTTTTTTTAAAGAAAGAGAAAGAGAAGAGTTACCTACAAAGGTAGTGAAAAGGTACGATGAATGTACAAGGGAAAGGAGAAAGATAGATAATACTAATAGTATTAGAAGAATACAGTAGTACAAGACATAGAAAAAAATCAAAGAATATAAACGTTTAAGAGAAATAACAGTAAAAAGGAAAATAAAATTTAGTAAACTCAAGAGACTAGCCAGCACATATTTCACTGAAAGCAGCAAATGAAATCTGAGGTAACGGATTGGTGCATTCTGGATAAGGGAGAAGCTCGAGAGTTGTAGGTTGCTATGACCTTTTATAACAGTTGAGTCAGATCTGACAGTTTGGATCTGAACCCATTAGTTGATGAAAGAATGAAAATTGGCAACATCAAATCATACTGTGTTAACAATGAGATAAGGTACTGCTGCTGCTCCCAAATGACCGTGGCTTGGCATATCACTGTGCTGAGGGCAGGCTACACATTGTTGTGGCAGAGTATTTGTATGCACTGTACTCCACTGTGGGATGTGCATACTAAATCCCGTTACAAAAAAAAAAAATGTTCAGTATGGTCTCAGCCCCATTAACGATAATGCTGTGGCTCAGTGTCACAATGCATCACCACATTTACTGGACATAGGGTGTTGGACTGTAAATCCTACTGCAGTAGATTCACACTTGTTACCTCATTTATCCTTGACATTACTTCACAAAGTAGTCTGTTATTTAGGTATTTGCAAATTGCAGACTACCCTAAGAATCCCCATTTGCAGTGACCCTCTACTACTGTAGATACAAAGTAGTGCATGTTGTGACTCCACTGTGCACATGCTCATTTAAGAACTGTATAGGGCTGTGGCATGTGGTTCGGATAATGTACCAACCCCTTCACAATGGTAGACAAGATTACTGATACCATGACTTCTAAACAAATTACCTTTCCAAATGAAAAAAAAAAGTCCTTTCTTAGACTTTTTCTCTTTATAAAAGCACAAAGACCTTGAAAGACTATAGACATTTATGCCATTAAAATAAAGAACACATCCAAAGACTAAATAGTGCATTTTTCAACTCCCCAATAAGAAAAAAAAGTAGAACAATAAGAGTCAGACTTTTAGAAGCAGACCTAACCTCATCAAAGCCTATGAATGTGCTTTGAATGGTATTACTAGTACATAATTAAGAAGAAATATCTGATTAATAAAAGGCATTTAAAACAAAATAAACTCAGAATGTGTGGCAAGATTAATAGATATGAAAGAAAAGAACCATACTATAATCCAAGACAGAGGCCATAGAAACACTGTACAATGTTAACTGAAGCATGCAGTAGACTACAAGCATAAGAGGAAGCACTGCCCAAATTTAACTTCTCTGCCAGAAAATGACATTTTCCATTACGTGTAAAAGGAAAAATAAGTATTTTCTAAACAATTTACATACTAACAGAAATATGAAAAATGACCTGTTTGTGGGCACTGTTAAACATTTTAAAATCCAAGTCACAATTAATCAAACACCACCAATTAAAACTTTGTAATTAACCCAAACAAATTATTTCAAATACACTTATTTTGTTCTATTGTTTGTTGACATTTAAACCTTTAATCTTTTTTGTCTTAAAAAACATTTTATGTTAATGTTTTAAATTAACCCTGGGACTTTGTAACCACATAAATTTCTTTTGCCATCTTGTTTCTATTGTTTCTAGTTTGT